>NW_016162253.1:0-44462 GCF_001687245.7 Rhagoletis zephyria | reverse complement strand
TATCGCTTTGAAAGGGGGGTGCTATAGATATGTCCAATACTGTACATATTGCTATATATGTACAAACGTAGTCCCAAATATGCAAAACTCTTGACCAAATTTGGCTACACGCGGCTGAACTAGCTTGGACTGGGTGTGGTAGAATCAAATTGGCNGCTATATATGTACAAACGTAGTCCCAAATATGCAAAACTCTTGACCAAATTTGGCTACACGCGGCTGAACTAGCTTGGACTGGGTGTGGTAGAATCAAATTGGCTGTTTGGCGGCATTCGATTTGGTAAGCGGAATTCGTTGATGTCTATGGAATTGAATTTTTGGTGCGCGGCGGAACTGAAAGCGCTATTGGAGGAGGTGGGCGACAGCCGAATTGAGCGAGTGGGTGAGTCGTTGTAACCCGCTAAAATGAGTCTAGCAGTCTAGGAAGGCTTAGGAGGATGAGTCGCGTCATCAGCGTACGAAGTTGCGCTGCCATATCGAGTTACAAACGATTTCCGCCGCGTTAAATTTACATAAAGTGATTTGATTTGATTTTGATTGAATTTTTATGAGGCGCACACAATTGCTGCCGCCAACTTCCAGCAACCAACTACCAACTATGGAATGACAGCGGTCGTCGATCAGTACGAAGCAAGAGCCTGCGCGCACACTGAGCAACAGCTATGGATGACCGATGTTGGTAAACAGTGGCAAGTGTTGGGCAATGATGCAACAGCAAGAAGAGTCGCATGGCCAGTTAGGCCAATGGTCAGTAAAAAAAAAAAAAATGCACGGACTACTCAAAAACTCATTTCCAACTGACTGACTGCCGGACTCACTGCATTGTTGGTGGAATTGATTGTGATAGTCATTAATGTAGTTCAGTTGTGGATTTGAAAAGAATTGGTCAAATGAACTAACTAGTTTTGGCCCATAAACATACATATGTACGCACATGAATTTCATTGATTTTGCTTTGATTGAATGAATTTATGACATTTTCCGAAATTTTAGGAAATCACTTACGCATCAATGCAATTTGGGACAATAAAGCGCAATGGAAAACAGCATTTATGTGGTAATGCGCCAGTTTGTCTGTGATTGTAATTAAATTGTTGCACATATTCTAAGTAGATCATTGGCATCTGGTTGACTGCCTTCTCTACTCAGTCGGAGTGGGCGATTTTTGAAGTGAAAAATTCTTAGCACCGTTTGGTGGATGACTGAAAATTTGATGAAACAAAGATATCCAAAATATTTAGTAAAACTATTGACTTTTATTATTTTGTACAAGAAATTTCAATTATCTTTGTATTTTGGCGAAGATAATACCCAAAATTTTCCAGATATTTTTGAGCGAAAAACCGGTAAATTTTTCAAGAATTCATGAAGAGCAAAGTTTAAATATAATTTGATATATCGTTGAATCTGAAAAATTCATAAAGATCGCGTAACAGTCCCAAAAAATTTCAAAGTCCTTAAAAAATACGAAACACTAAAAGGTGCCGAAAAAAAGTTCCGAAAAATCCATACATAAAAAAAATTATATTTCACCATGGGAAATTTTACAGATTTTTTGGCTAAAATTAATTATGGCCAAACAAGGAAATGACTGAAAAACCAAGCTATTTTATTGACTGGCATATTATTTCACACAATTTAAAAAAAAAAAACAAAAAAAAATCTTAAATGGTCGTCTCTTAATTTTGTTACCGGTAAATAAACTTTCTGTAAATTTTTAAATCCTTTTCGCATACTGCTCATTTCAGAATACGCCTGTAAGTGTAATTTATTTCAATGACAATCAACATATCGCTTATTTACTTCAATAGTGTCATAATCCTAAAAATACAAATACTGAGTTAAGTACGCAAAAATCACCGCTAAAGCTTCTTGTATGTTGTGCATAAATTTTATAGATCTATCGTTTACCAGTAGCTCACTACTCCTATTAATTTTTATTAGCACATCAATATTTTTACCAGTTTTCACTACTTTTCCTTTGCTTTTTTTAAGGCTCATTAATTTTTTATTATTTACTTTTTCTTTATTTACTTATCTAACAAAAACCATATAAGTCGAAATTTCAAACTTTGTACAAAAATTTAAAAAATCGCACAACCTTTTCATCCCAATTGTAAGTATGTATTTTAATTCGATTTCTAGAATAATTTCTGGTATGCAGTTTTATAGCTTATTAAAATATTTTTTCTGGCGGTCTTATGCACTCTTTACTTTGTATATATAAGAAAATGCGTGATACCCCCAGCAAAAAAAAAAATTATCAATAGAATTTAATAAGTTATAAAACTGCATACTAGAGACTATTGTAGAAATTAAAATGCATGTAATTGGAATGAAAAGTGTGAGGAATTTTCAAAAATTGTGTACAACGTCTGAAACTTGGTTGTATATGGTATTTGTTAAATAATGAGCTATACTTTTATATAAAAAGAATTAACATTAAACAAACAAAAAATAAATAGTCAAAACGTTTTAAAATGTTGAGGTGCTATCGTTTTGTCGCAGGCTGTATATCGTTACCTTAGTTCACAAAGGCCCTTTTTGTTATTAGAAATTATTTTACCAAGTTACTGTTAGAATCTACTAGGCGAGTTCATAATATCTTGGGATGTTAGGGAAACAAATTGCTAGGGCACAAAATGCCTATTAGGAAGCCACGAGACCTCTTTCCCTGCAGTCCTTTCACCATACTTAGATACAAAAATTTAATTTCAAATGCTATTACACAAATCATCGACTAAATCGTAAATAAAATTATAAAATATTTTTTTTGTGGCTTATCCGCTGGCTGAATGCTCCGATTAGACATTGTTTACCTTCTTTGGTAAATCCATAAATTTTAATCGTTCATTTGAAATGAATCCAATTTATCAAAATACTTAGCATTTATGAGCAGCAATTTACGATTTAATTATGCCGGTATGACTTATAAGTGCAAATCTACATAGTTACGAATAATTTATATCAGCGCCAAGTGGCTATAATTAACCCTTAATTGCTTGAAGTCGCATAAAAAAGCAAAAAAAAAAAAACAATTAGCTACTCAATTAAGGTGACAGCAGGTGGTCGCTGAACGCCAAATGCCAAATGCTAAACGCCAAGCGCCAAACGCCAGCCAATTGCCATTCGACATTCGCCAGCATTTTAAAAAGGCCAAAGCCAAGCAAGCAACTACTCAAGTCAACTTTGGCCAAATCAACTGAAGTTAAGAGGCGACCAAATGGCATTTACTGTCATTAACTGTCATTAACCAATTTTGAGCGCTTTAACAGCAACAAAAACAGCAACAATGGAGTCTCTACAAAAAAAAAACACATAAATAAAGTGAATGTTATTTCTCAATGATTTGTGTGCCCCGGAATCGCTCATCCGCTCGCACGCTCGCCCGTTATTTTGCTCAATTGTCGCAAATGAGCCGCCAATCAAATCGCTGCTGTATGCATCCGTTAGTGCTCCCCAATTGTGCTGACGTTTAGCTGTTGCTGCTGCTGCTGCTGCCCCTATTTAGTTTGGTTTGCTTTACATTCACACACAGAAGTTTCTTTGGGGTTGCCAATACTTGCTTATTTACCATCTCTGTGCGGCAAATGTTGAACTTGCTGACGCTGCGTTGTCGCTTTGTGCGCTTGCTCGCGTTGCATACAATAATTGTTCATTCATATTCAATCAAATGTGTTGGACGACAAAGCATTTGTAAGCAGCTAGCCATTTAATTAAATGGAGAAAAAAAATATAACCATAAAAACAATGGCCGCAATTGCATACGAACGCTCGCTTAGCCAACTCGCTTACTCACTGCAATTACTTAATTTACGATGATAATTTGTCGCTTTGTTTGGATTTTCGCCGCTTCGCTAAAAAACAAAACGCCGCTGTTTCAGGCTACGAGTACGCAAGTATTTTTGCTTCATTTTTTTTAAATCTTCATCAGCGACAATAAAAGTCAACGTTTTTGTTACAAGCTACGTCAATTCGCGAGCGCAACCAACTAAACTGGCAGCATTGACTGACTTGCTGACAGCTGTTGCATGTACTACATACATAGCAGGCAGCAAGCAATAAGCGTAGCGGCGGCGGAACCACTCAGAGTAATAGGCAATTGCCAATTGACGGCAAAATGTATTGTGCTTTTTTTGTTGCTGATGATGCGCTGCTGTTTTCCACTTTTTTATGTTTATATGATTTTTTTTTGTTTGCTGCTCTGCTTGACTGTCAATAGCTTTGCAAGCATAACAATAACAAAAGCATTAAGTAGCAACTAATTGAAGATGGCAACCAGTGTTGCCATAAATTTTTGGGCCGACCGGCTAAATAGCCCAGAATAAACGGCCTAAAACGGCTAAAAATGATTCAACTAAAATTCACATTATAAATTCAATAAATGAATCACAAAAACAGAGACTGGAAAATTCATTACAAATTATTTTTGTTTAACAAAGAAAACCGTTTTCAGTGTTGCGTATAAAATTTCTTACTTAAATTTAACACATTCACATGTAAATCCCCGCTACGTCCCTCTTTGGAAAAAATACAGTGACCCAAATATAAAGTGGGACGCGACATTTTAGCAAGTTTTGGCTATTTTTCCTTGCTTGCTAATGTTTATTATTTTCTTATGAAATATAGCAGATTACTTAACAAACACCGTATATGTAAATCCAAACTTCAGACTTTGTGCAAAGATTATGGAATGCAAAATGTCACCAAAATTTTTATTTTTTTAATCCGCATCTTTAGCAAGGGGCAAGCAGTTTCATAGTCTATTAAATTTTAGCATAATATGGTGCGAGTTGGAAGTAGCTAGGTCTAACCGTTGATTCTTGGCATTCTTTTCTACAACGGTGTTACGCATTTTTCCATACAAAGTATGTTCGAAAATTTTTTTATATAGAAAATGCGGAATACCGCCAACAAAAAAGCTGTCTAAAATCAACGGCATGTGCCAGCTATTTTAAATTTGCACTTTCTTATGCTTACATTTAAAATTTTTAAAGATGCTGATTAAAAGCTAAACATTTTGGTGAAAATTTGCAATAATTTCATAATTTTTCCATAAAGAGTGAAATTTGGATTTAAATAGTGTTTTTAAATAATCAGCTACACTTTCAAAAAAATATAATAATATAATAATAAATAAAATAAAATAGCCAAAACTTACTAAAATGTCGTGTTCCTGTTTATATGTATTTAGGCCTAGTATTTTAAGACTTTTCGAATTAGAAAAACTGCCGGCATGAAAATTTTCTCCGAGATAAGGCTAGCCATTTCTAATAGATTTTGGGTCGCTAAATTTGTAAAAATGGATACTTATGTATTTGAATTCTAAGTAAATAAGGCCTATAGCAAAATCGGCTAGAAACGGCTAATTTTTATTTGCAAAACGGCTAACAAATCGGCTGCCGGCTAAACTAAATTTTCTCCAGCTGTATACTAACGCAACTGGCTAACTCTAGCTGGAAAACTACTAAACTGGCAGCACTGGTGGCAACAGAGGCAATTCACTATTACAGCAAATGTTATTTATCGTTTTGTTTTTGGCATGCTATCATCAACATAGTCACCAAGGGGAAGCGTCCTGATCGCAGGCTAGAATAGCGAAAAACATTTGCATCAGATTTATGGTTTTTTTTACCTTAAGAAATACTACCAGCATCCTTATTTTCTATGAAATTTGGTTATGTTTTATTCTGTCACTCTGTTCTGTTATACTCTAGCTATATTGCTGTCATCATTCTTGTCAACAATTTTTTTTTTTAGGTTTTTATAATTTTTGGGTTTTTTTTTGGGTGAACGATTCCAACTTGAATTTAGTGAAATTAAAATTTAGTAAAATACAATGGCGGAAATATAAATACGGAAGAGACATTTTATCATTCCTTGGCCATTTCCCTTTGGATTATTTAATGTTTATTATTTTTTTAATGAAAGTGTAGCTCGTTATATAACAAAAACCATTTAAATCAAACTTCGGACAAAGTTTTATCAAAATTTTGGGCTTTTTAAATATATTTCTTAGAAACTTTTCGAGTATGCAGTTTTGTAGCGCGGTCAATCCTAGTAAAATGAAGCCCGTTTGGTAAATTTTTTTGTGGAAGGTGTTGGCCATTTTCCCCATATACAAAAAAATTGTCGAACATACTTTGTATGGAAGAAAATGCGAGAACGAATAATTGCCAAAAATCAACGGTAGCTCCAAGCTACTTCGAACTTGCAGGCTCAAAAAAATTCTAAAAATCTGATTAAAAAGTGAAAGATTTTGATCAACATTTGTCAAAATTTGTCGAATTTTTTTAAATGTTTTACAAAGTTTGGAATCTTGATTTACAGGTTTTTTAGATATTAGTAAGCTATGTATATTTTCACCAAAAGGTCATAAACATTTTCTAAACATAGAAAAGTAGCCAAAGCTTGCTAAAACGTATTTTCCTTATATACATTCTCGCCACCGTATATATTGTGTATATATATTTTTGAGATCACTATTCAAGTTTGTTTCTCTTGGTTTTGTCTTAAATAAAACTATATTAAAAGATTTCATGCCATTTTATTCTAAAAACAAAATTGTATGCTTTAGAAGTGTCCTGATTTTGGTCCACAAAAATTTGATCACCGTATCTATATGTAACGCATAAAAAAATTACTTGACTTAGGTTAGGTTAAGGTTCGAAAAAACGTCGCAAGCCCAGCAATAAATTTCGCAAATGGCTTATGTTTATGCTAGGAACTTTTTATTCCTTAAAGCTCAGCCTCAACTGGCTGGTACATAACGCACCAGGTAGTTTACTTAGTCCCATCCACTCCAATAGTAACACAGCATTCGCCGATATCAGTAATCGCGACTTTGTGAACCTGCGCTCCTTTGGATGTCTCTAGAGTTGGTAAACGCCTTGCGATTTCACTTGACCTGGTTTAGTGTGGCGATCGCTGAACTCAACTGACGCCCATTTGCCCAAGAGCAGTCAACCGGTTTTCAACAGTACTTCCGCCTTCCCTGGAAGCGGATACATATACTGATGGGTCAGCTGATAGAAATCTAATTTCTAACCTTTAAATAGCGCGAAACTGACGAACAAATGATCGCGGCAAATTCATCAATATTGTGAACATCTCTAACACTTATCATTCTTCTTTTCCCGCCTTAATCACTAATGAGCGCGCATCAAATGCATTTTCAGTCATCATCATTAGTCACCCAATGGCAATGAAACGCTCGAAAAATTCAACTTTAATGACAGCTTGCCACATATGTACATACTACATACGCTTGCTGCTGCGATGGCTGCGTCATCAATCTGTCATTAAACTATTTAGTTGCAGCGTCGATTGCACATGCGGTAAACGGTAGTTAATAGCAGCGATGCCACTTAAAATTCGAAAAAAAAATTGCATACGAAACCGTTTAAATTGGCAATGGCGCAAACACAAGCAGTCATTTGATTTAAAAGCCGCCACGCTAAAGTAAAGGTGCAAGCAATGTAGCAGCATGCGGCATGCAGCATCATATCGGTACCGCTAATGTTGATGTTGCAGCGATTTTAGTGATCATTAGCGCATGCAATGACTTTTACGAGCGGCAACCAAGTGCTGTTGGCTGTCGATATTTTCTATTTTATTGTAGCTATTTGCCTTTCGATTGGATTCATTTGCGACGGTAATCGTAAGTAATAGAACTGCTGGAGTTGCGATTGCAATTGCTGCCGCTACTGTGTTGCACCTTTTGGCATTTGTGTGGCAATTGTCAGTAAATTTATAATTGAACAAAAGCGATTTTGACAGATTTCAAAGATAATAGTGCAAAAAAGCGAGGGCCTACAGGAGCGCCGCTATTCGCTTTTATTGACAGCGCGGCGGTCGGCTAGGGGAAAGCGAAGCGCGGAGAGCTGGCAAAATGCGCGGCTTCCGCAGTAATCAACACCCAGCAGCGAGTAACAAATAAAAAAAAACCAAGAGAAACGCGGTGGTTGGCAAAGATATTCAGCGCAAAACTCAATGCCAGTCCACGCCGCGCTGCAACGCTCCTCAAAACTAACAACGAACACCAACACTAACACCAACACCGTTCTGCCACTAAATCATAATCATGTGTAGTATTTTCAATAATAGGCAATTATAGTGAGACAGGCATTGGTGTGGCGCCGCTCCGCGCCACGTCGCGCTCCATCCACTCCACTCAGCAGCATCCGCTGGCCGTTCAAAGCTTACGAACGCTGCTGGTTGCCAATGTGCCGGCGCCTGCTGTTGTTGCAGCTGCTCTCACATGTGGCGGCTAAGAAAAACCAGTAGCGCGGCAAGCAACTGGTTGCCAATGAACGTTGTATTCGTATGTATGTAAGTAGCAAAATCAATACAATGACAGCAATAATTCGGTTAATTGCAATTCCTGTTGCTAAGATTGTTTTCTGATGTTGCTACCGTAAATATTGGCTGTCATCCTCAAAAACAGCAAATAAGAAAAAGAATTAAAAAAAAATGCCTGCGAAAGAAAGCGATTTCCCAGCGCCAAGCGGCAAAACAAAAAAAGCCTCGATTTCGTTATTTTTTTTTAACGTTCAGCAAATTACGCATGCCTATCATACTCGATGAGTACGTTGCCAGCATTGCAGCAGTCGCATAATTATTTTCACATTTGTTCCAAGTGAATTTATGCAAAATTGTGAATTGGCAAAAAGATGTATGTAATTGGCGCCGCCAGCGCTTTTGAAAAAGATATTAAAAAAGTTATTATCATTTAAATAAATCAGCGCGAATTGCTGCTGTAAAATCGGTTGTAAGAATAATAAGAATAACAGCACATAAATAAATAATAGAAACAGTTGTTGCCGCAACTGTCAACAACATATGCGTTCAGCTCATGCCGCCCGTTCCGCATGAAGTACGTGCTTCAACGCGAGCGCACGTCGGCGCAAATGCGCGAAAATCATTGAATGCCAATGCATAGCCAGTAGCTACTTTATTACACAAATGTGTAACATACATTCACGTTTACATAGCGCAGCGATATGATTAACATGCACATGATGCCAGTTGAGTGGCAAATCGCACTTCATTGGGAGCTTTTCAACTGCTCATTGTTCCCCGCCTGCCTGTTAATAGCAGACTCAAAGTGCCTTTCATTGTGGGTGTTCACATTTGCTTGATTTTCAGGTTATCTGGTTAAAAATTATTATTCTATCGTGTATTTTGTTGTTGTAAACTGAATAAAAAATTTAACCACTTTACCGGATAAACTGAAAACAGACAGGTGTGGACACCCACATAGAAAATTGTTAAAATTTCATTTAATAAAAATGTTAGCACCCCGCAGGAAAATCCCATAATTTAATTTGTTTGTAATTTTTTTACTATAAAATTTTCGCGAAAGCCTCAATTAAGTTTGAGTGTGGCTAAAACCTTTTTTATGACATATTATTGTTGGTTGACCCTTGATTTCTGGTTTGACCATTACGAAATGTTGCTCATAAATGTTTATTAAGTTTTCTAGCAAAAACTGTGATGTTCTCATTTTACTTTCTTTAATAAATTTAAATAAAAATGAGTCTATTATGGGCATTATTATTGTTGTTCCATAACACAGGTCCACAAAAAAAAACGATGAAATGTTCCTTTGACCAAACCTAGTCTGTTATATGTTTTTGGGGTCGCTGAATACAAATCTGAAGTACGTTTTGCTCCATCACGTCTGTATTTTTTTCTAACCTCAAAAAACATCTCGGATTTTAAGTGACAGATACATTTCGTCACCTGAAATGCAAAAAGTCGTAACTTATAAAAAAAATTCAAAATTCACTTTATGATTGATATTATGGATTTCATCGAATTAGAACACCCTACTTCGTTGTATAGAAAAAAATATATATAAAAAAAATAGTAGTCACGACTTTTTCCATTTCAGTGCGATGTTTTGTTACGTCTTTTTGTGTTTCAAGTGACAATATATCGGGTATGAAATCGTCAAATAATATTTCGAGCAAAATTTATCAATTTAATACTAATCACCTCATTGGCCCATTTTTGTATCGAAAAGTATATTTATTAGATATTTCATAGGGTCTTGCAAAAAGTAGTTAAGAATCAATGAGATTAGTAGAAGAAGCTATTACAATATTTCACGGCCTTCAGTTTTTTTAAAACATTTATAAATTGAATGATTTGTATTCAAGACTAGTTTGTGGAGTTTCCCAATCGATTTGAGTTCGCTATTTTAGCCTCCTTTGGCTGGGCAATTTTTAGCTCACTATCAGTGTTGCCAGATGTTTGGCATGCGAAAACGTCAATTACTGCCAAAAAATTGTATCTATTTGAAAGCCTACACAAAACATGAAGTTAACTAAATTTTTTATGTTAACAGCCTATCCGGAACTGTCAAACTTGGATTTAAAAATTATATATAAAAATTGGCAACAGTACAAAGTGTGCTCCGATTTTCCTGCAATTTGTTAACTGTCTTATTTTTGCTTAGGAATGAAGAAATTTGGAAAACCTCTTAGATTGACAAATTACCACGCCCACTAAACTAGGGGGCGGAAAACATATTCAGGATAGGCCTACTGCCACGCCCAGTAGCCATACAAAAATCAGTATAAAAACCGAATTTTCTTAAAACGGGATAATAGGTACTAACATATCTGCCTCCTAATGTAAAGGGCGTGAAAGTTAACCAATCTACATAATTTTTTATATTTGTATCATTCCATTCATTCATTATTATATTAATTCCTGTAAAATCGGCTAACGATTACTACTTTTTACGGCAGCTTATATGGGAATCTGTCATTGTAAAGGATTTAGTCTATGGAAGATCAAAAAAGAGACGACCTCTTACGTTCTTTGAATCCTATTAAAGCCATTTTTTTGCAGAAAAAAATCCTTAAATCATCTGGTAGACATGTCTAGAATCTTATTAAATCAACCACTTAGTTGCAAATTTCGAAACATAAAGAATCTTGGACTTTCGGCCACCCTCAGATCACTGTGTGTCGCCTTTGTTAATTTTCTCTCTAGCGACCAGAGAAAAAAAAATGAAAATTAAGAGTCATCAAGTCTATCAAGAGATATTTTTTTCAAAAGCGAGCAAACTTCCAAAACTAATGCATGTGGGAGTGTATTAATAATATTCTAATATTGGAAACCCTTCGACTTTTAGTCTCTCGAGTATTTTTCGATGCTCTACAACTCATAATAATAATATTTCTTATTTCTATTTGATGTGGCATTTTAGGCGGCGAACTGTTAAACAGCTAAAAAAGAAAATACAAAAACAAAATATTTCCGCTCTTGGCTTAAGTTGACGTGTTGAGTAATCATTGATGATTTTTTTACGGTAGGTTAAATTAAGTTAAGTCTAGACTAACTGAGCTTTAAGTGTTGCGCCGAGCTTCTCGTCCAATTTGTGGTGTGCGTCTGGATGTTATTACACAAGTGGAGGGGGCCAACAGTTTTACGCTGCCTCCGAACAGAAAATTTATTTTATGAGGAGCTTTTTCAAGGCGGAAATACACTCGTAGGTTGCCATACTGCCTGCCGAGGGACGACTGCTGTTAAGAAAACACCTCTTTAATAATTTTTTTAATGTTGCTTTGACCAGTGATCGAACCTTGGTCCTACGGAATGGTAGTGCGCACCTCTAACCACTCGGCTATAGCTGCCGCTCACTCATACTTCGAAAAATAAACCCGTTCAGTTTAGGCTTAAATAGTGTCACCACATTATCAATCATCATGCAGCTATTTTAAAAGCTGGTTTATGCGCCAATAAATATGCAAAATAAGTTAATACACAATTAGCCACTGACTCGTTTGCAAATTTTCAATTGATTCAGCTCATTTATATGCACACGAGCACTCACATTTTTTTTAACAGGTTCTGAAATGGCTAACATTGTAAGAGTATTTTTATATTTGTCTCACAGCTGAATTTAATATTTACCACTCTGTTGGCCACAGCTAAATTTTTTACGCTAGCTGCTGACAGCATTTGTTCAGGTGTTGATAATTAGTCGCAAGATTGGCGCTATAATAATAGATTTTTAATAATAGATAAGAGCATCGGTACAGGTGGCGATAATAATAGATAGTGTGCTGCGTACAATTTTTAAACCAAACTTTATTGTAGGAATTTACTCTGAAAAATTATTATTTTTAAGCTTTGATTGGTTGGTGGAAGCGTAGCCTGAGCATGCTTGGGACCCAATTAGTGCTGATGCACCAACTTATAATTTAAGTAATCTACTACTTTTTTTCTGGACATCAGTTGTATATTTCTTGAGGTACTTAAATGTTTAAAGATTTGAATTGACTTGGATTAAATGAAATTTCCTTCCGACTTTTTTGGCGATAAAATATTCCAAAGTTGAAGGAAGGGTGTCGTTTCTCTTCTGTGCCAACTAACGCCAAGCGAAACCAAGCCATTCTACACCTGCGCTTTCCAACGCAGAGGAGGCCTTCCTCTTCGTCAGCGTAGCCGGTAGATTATATTTTGCTGCACAATGTCTATATCGTTGTAAAGCTCATACAGCTCATCGTTCAATCGTATGCGGTATTCGTCATCGTCAACGCGAGAAAGGCCGTAAATCTTTACATGTTTCGTACTTTGAGGCGTCTCTGCATCATTTAATTTACATATAGCGTTTGGAGACGAAATTTTTGCAATACGATTTGCAGAATGCGAATAAAACCCAAAAATGGTTTAGTTGTACTCGAAGTGCTAATTGAATGAGGGAGGCTAAGATCAAATATTAACAGGATTGAAGCGATTTTTAAAAAATCCTAGCTTCATACAAAAATCACTTTCAAGTAACGCAAATCCTTGGGTATGAGTGGAGCACAAATGGTGCCGTCATTTTCACACTTTTCGATCACACAAATTTAAAAAAGAAAAAAAAAACAATTCCAAATATCGCAAACATCAGATATCCCTTCAAAGTAAAAACTATGTATTCAGAGGCCCACGCAAAGCTGTTGCAAGTGTCATATGCGGCAAACATGCAACACAGGCGGAACGTCAACGCGTTATGTGTAAAATAATTAAAACGGCACTTACAGCCCACACGAGACCAGTGCAAGCAAATCACAGCGCACAGTAATGCAATTTTTTGCGAGCCTGCCAAACAGCCAGCCATCCAGCGAGCTAAAATACGACACCACAACGCGGTAAATGCCACATTTGCCACACACGCACACAAACACACATTAAAGGCACTTACATACATCTGAACACATTTTCCCACCCACACAGCACACACACGCGCTCCAATGCCTGCACACTTGCCACACGCATTCCACAAATTCCGGCGATGCGCCACACCAATCAACATGCCATGCCACTCAGTTGTTGCCAGTTGTTGCAGCAAGCATAAAGCGACGCGCAATTTCAACAGCAAATCGTGTTTTGCCGCCATCATCGTGTTGCAGCACAAACGGTACAACAACACAGGCTGTTGGTGTCGCCAACAGACGGTTGCCTATACATATGTACACTTCTTACCCTCCCTCAATCGGTCTGTCTGCCTGCCACCAGTGTGTGTCCGCTGTTGGCGTTTGTCATATGAAACTCACCACTAATTAGTGTCATTACATACGCTCCATATGACGTTGCGACAATTTTCCATTACCAACACCCAAAGCCAACATGTGAGGGGGGTAGCAGCAGCCACGAAAAGTAAACCTGGCATTCGGTTGAAAAACCAAATCAGAGGCCGCACCAACAGCAACACTTTCACCAATGTCGCCATCAACGCCAACGCCGCCAATGCGTACACCGACGACTGGCCATCATATGGCTTGTAATCATAATCACCTTCCGTATAAACATACGGCTACCGCACCTCTTGACGTTTCGGAAATTTTTGTGTGAAATCGCATACTTTTAGGCGCGTTACAAAATCTCTTCGGTATACTGACATATGCACAAACAAGCGCACACTAAATTTGGATTGGTATTTGTGGTGGCATTTTAGGCGTTTAGCCATGGTTGGACGGCGGTAAAATGCATGCGGCAAGCTGTTGTCATAGACAAATTCAATTTGAACAGTCAAACATTTGATAGGATTTGTGTCGTCGAGCGCTCGTAAATTGGTGCGAAAAATTACGCTTTTCAGACACCTACACGTCTGCTAAAGTGCTGGGGAAGAGGATTTTAAAAATGAATGGAATGAGAGCAAGGTTTTTCTGCGTCTATGCAAAATGTTACAAGATTGAATTTCAAAGCCTCAATGTATTTTCGATTTACGTATAGATGATGCTGCGGTGAAAACCGGACCTTTGCAAGAAGTTTAATAAAGCACAATTTCTATGAATATACAGCTGTGGGATTTTAGAAGTGGCTGGATACATATTTTTCACAACAAATTTCTTAATGATAAACTAGGCTGCCTAAAAATATGCAATGTCACCCGTCCTTACGATTTCATATGGCATATTTTTAGGCACAAATGTTATTATGTAATTAAAAGATCGAAATTAGCGTAGAGACACAGTTGTTAGAATGCCGATTTCTGGTTATTCATGACCTTTATGGAGCTCGCTGTTGATGAGCTGGTGAATGTGATCAAGTTGCCAAAGATTTAGGGAAGTATATTCTAAAAGTATTTCTCAATTATCCTCAAATTTAAGCTTCTGGATAATTTAAATTTGTTTTAAGTCGAGTGTGCGGTCGAAATTGTCGGTTGGATGTCTACGGAAACGAAACCCGCCAGGGAGGGGAACAACTTTAATTGAGATCTTTCACCGAACGAAACAGGGTTGGATTGCTAAAACAACAGTTCAAGTCGAGTCATTCCGTTGCTTAGAACCAGTTGTCTTGAGCGTGTATACATATGTATATCAGTCAAAAACTTCAACAGCTCTCGCCCTACGAATGCTAGAACAGGAATCCAGCCGCCACCAACTCAACAAGATATTTTCTTAGTCTAAAAGCTCTTACTTATCCCAAAGTAAAACCAACCCCGTGAGTCCAGTATTTGGGGAGATAGAACTCAAACCACATCTTGGCATGCCAATCTTAACCCACTCATCTAACACCGAACGAAAATTCAATATTTCAATAACTACCGGTGTATCATACCGCCCGTGACAGACCTGGATAACTTCACCGACCTGACTGACGTCTTGAGGGGTTGGAGTAACGTTGCTTAGGAAAAAAAAAAAGTAAGGAGGACGGAAACATTTACTCCATTATCTTGGCGGCAGTACCAGGGCCTCAGATTCGCTTATGATGCGCGCGAAATTGGTGCTGACATATCTTTCAGTCACTTCTAAACAAAGAAAAAGCATCCAGATATCAGACCATATGCGTACCAGGATATATTGCAGGAAACAACACATGTAGCAAGTTAGGTAAACACCGAGGCCTTTTTTCCAGGCTATATAGTTGAAAGACTTCCTTTGTGATACTTCATACTATTAGCTTGACGAGATGTGGACGAAAACATCAACATACAACGCTAAGGGATCATTCTGTCCGGTGGTAGACCGACGAAGAGCTTTTTAGCCTGGCTAAGCAGAGATCCACCATCCTAACAGGGATCTTGATTAGTCACAGCTGAATGGGAAGCCATGCGGTAAGTGCCACCATCCTAACAGGGATCTTGATTAGTCACAGCTGAATGGGAAGCCATGCGGTAAGTGCCACCATCCTAACAGGGATCTTGATTAGTCACAGCTGAATGGGAAGCCATGCGGTAAGTGCCACCATCCTAACAGGGATCTTGATTAGTCACAGCTGAATGGGAAGCCATGCGGTAAGTGCTAACAAAGTTATTTCAAATCCCTATTGCCACAGATGATTAGAGGAAGATAGGATGGAGCCAATGGTATCATAATAGACAAATCAGGAAATGTTAAAATATACCCATCACAGGGATTTCATCTAGCGGCGATCAAAGCACGAGACCCATTAATGAACTTATTCGATATTGAACGTGTTAGCTCGTACGGATCCTGAGCTGAGATTTTAAAGGTTCATATGGCTACTTTTTGTCTACTGTTAAATATATGGGGAGTAGGTCACCGCAGCGTGAGCGATAAATTCAATGCACCAGTCGTCGTCAGAGCTTTTTCACTCTAGTACAATAATACCCATCTAAAATATTCATTTACTCAAATTCACCAGATTATTCGAATAGATACGACACGAAAGTAAAATATAAAGAATTTCGAAGTTGGTATTACAAAACTATGGACCTCCTTGACAGTGTTTGGGCGTAGACACCAACTTCTTTAAATAAAACTCATTTTCGTAGTCCGGACTAAGTTTCATAATCTAAGCTTTCATAGCCACATCCCAAACAAGTAGATTTCTCTAAACAGATTTTGTTTTCAACGAAACTAAGTCAGCACAGGCTTGTAGCCAGTTTTTATGAAGACTATCTCAAAAAGAATTTTGAAAAGGGTCCGATCATATGGTTCTCTCCGATCCTTAATCTAATCAAAGTTAATTTAATCTAATCTAAGTTTGCCTTTAATCTCGATACCACGAATCTACATCGAATAGGTCAGATAATAATTAATTTCAATTTAATGAGCTGCTACTGAGTTTTCTTACATACAAATTAAATAGAAAACTTGTTAAAACTACTAATTAACTCTTTAAGCGCAAGAATACAAACTACAACTCCACCCTCTTGACGTTTCGAATTAATTACCACCTTTGCTAACAAAACTAACAACCTAAAGGCAATCGATGTAGACAGTCGACTGAGTGCGAGCGCACATTCATTACACCACAGACCACGCAGCAGTTAGTTAAATAAACCACCAGCCACACAGTAATCATCAATCTTAGCAGCGATCCTTTCTCATTCATAAAACATGACATAAAATTACACCTGGCCAAGGAAATCAAACGCAATGGCTTTAAGCGACCTGACGCTGTTGGCGGACAGCATGTTAGCTGCTCACTGGCAATTACCGCATTAAAAAAGTCAGACGGACACACGCTTTCAAACACATATCCTTACCAAACCACACACGCACACACACCACTTAAAACCTCCACATAAATAATTCCTGGTAAGAAATTTCTATGTAAATATATGTGTACAAACGCTCTTTGAGTACAAGTAGAAGTATGCGACACTTCTAGCAAAATCGTGCACGAAACGAATTTCAAAGTAACAAACTTCCGTTAAATGGCGTGCAATATGGCAATTTTACAGGTCGCTTTAATTTTGGTGACGGCAGGGACTTTGAGAGTTTTGCAACTTAGTTGAAATTGCGGGTTGACTACAAGGCTTTAACAAGAGGCAAGGGGTTGGAAAAAAGGGTTTAAAGGCAGTGACGGACACGTAATGCGACAGCGGGCGTATAACGACGGCGAAAAACGGTATAATTAAGGGGTATACAAAGACTCAAGGAATTACTCGTACAACTTAGGCGAAAGGTAAGAGGAATTGTGGCGAATGGAGCGAGGGAAAAGTTGTTAGCGGGAAAATATGTATGTATGTTGAGGGCGCATATGCTGCAAGTGCCGCTAGTTAACGAACTAAACTGTGAAAATATGAAATGGCATAGAACAGGTGGGGGACGGACGTATGGAAATAAGTAGTATTATTAAAATAATGAAGTGGACACGGAAAATTGGAATATTGATTGCAGTTAATGAGACACAATGACCGCAGGCATAATCAAATGTGCAGTAGTGGGTGAAGAAATATAATACATATTAATTTAGTACTAGCAGACCCCGCAGACGTAATTCAACAAAATAAAATTATTTACTTATCGGACAACGAAACGAAAGAAATGATATTAATGACAATTTTGTTTTGAAATATTATTCATAGTTTTAACAATTGCGCTCGATAATAGGCTAAATAGCCGGTATTTTCCTTGAATTAAATTTTAAAGTAAATTAATTTTTTAGGTAATCTTTACGGCTTAAATTATTTTCAAAAAATATATTTAGGCCCATTCGTATCTTTCTTTTCATTTTACTTAAATTAGATATTAGTTTTTAAATAACAGATAGCCTTACTTAAAATCGTGTATAAATTTAAATAAAAGTATGTACCATTTTCTTTATCTGCTGACAGCAACTTTTTATTTATTTTTCACGTGTTTTAGTTCAACTACATATTAAAGAACTGAAAAAAAAAATGTTTGAAAAATAAATAGAAATCAAAATTAAAATTAAGTTTAAAAGTAAAAAATTACATGACTAGTTTTTAAATTTCAAATAACTGGCAATCCTGTTTCTTGAATATGTACATTCAAATTTGCATTACATATAAAAATGGTCAGCATTATTCTGATTTTTGTTATCAACGATTTTGACAGCAAATTTTGTTCACAACTTTCACATGTTTAACTCAAATATAAGTGAAACAGAAATATGTTAAGTAAAAAAAACAAATAATAAAAATCAAAATTAAAATTAAATTGTCAATACAAAAATTTCATAAAAACCGGCTGCTAAGCCGAGTTATTGAACAAAAATTATGCAAATTCGACAAATTTTCACTAGAATTCCAAACTTTTATTCAGATTTTTTTGGTATGCCGTTTTGTAGCTCATTCAATTTTAGTTAGTTTCAAGTGGCTCGAATATACCGTTGATTTTTGGATTTTTTTTTTTGACGATATAAAAAAATTTTCGAACACAGTTTGTATGGGAAAAAATGCGTGACACCGCCAGCAAAAAAAATCTTAAAAATCAATGGTATTTTGTGGCCAATTGAAACTTGTAGTTTATTATACTAAAATTGAATGGGCTACAAAACTGCATACCATGCGATGCTTGTTGTATGACCACCTAGGCGTTTATAAAAAAAGCAGTTCCTCAGTGGCAATATGACATCCTTTTCTAAAACTTCTACACACAATTAAATTGGCAATGGTAGGTACCATACCAATTTGAGTTTGAATGGTTGGAAAGGACATTTATGGAGGCTGCCTCTTATAAGTAGGGCTTGTGGGCTCCCACGAGCACTCCACCCAGCTATATTCCTGTCACGACCTTTGGTGTTATCTATAGTTGTGTTTTTTCTTTAAGTGAAGAAAAATCCCACAACTGCCCTATTTATGCTCATTTTCGATCCATCACTGTACCTGCATATAAACTCAACCAACTTTAACTCAGAACCAATAGCGCACGAAACGAACGCCCTCTAGTACTCACAAGCGCCCAAAGAGCTCTTTGGTCTAATGCAACGGAAAGAAATAAAATGTGACTTTGACATGTCTTTGCGTTCAAAACGGTAAATGCGAATTATGAAATTAAGCAGAGCTAATAAAACTGCCCACAAGCTGAGCTGAGCTGTATTGGTGCTTGTCACTGGCGCAGGCTGCGGAAACGGAAATACAATCGTGAACGCACGCAGCCGTGGTCGCGAGGCAAATGTGCGCCAATGGCGTACACAAATCCACAACCGGACTTGACTTTCGAACATTTGTGTAAACATTTAAATTGCATTTTATTAAAATTATACGGCTGAGTGATTAAAGTGGTGGCATATAACAGGATTTATGCAATATGGAATGAAGGATTTCTGTGAAGCAAATAAAAAAAAAACATGAGAAAAAGCAACAACAAATTCTAGAGGCGAAGAAAAAATTGTATAATAATACATGAAAACTTCTGCATAGCAACAACAAGTTGTGGCACGTTTGAGCATGGGGGCAGCATTTGCATATTGGCCATGTGCTGGAGGGCGAATACGCTAAATGAAAGAGCCGGCAATAAAATGTAATTTAAAAACAAAAGTACATGGCTTCAGCGAAAACAATTAAATAAAAACTACAAGTGGAAAAACAAACAGACGAGAACAAGAAATTGTTAATAAATAAAAACCATAAAAAACTAGGAAATAAACGGCAAACAATTAAATAGAAAAACGTGGGTCAATTCGTTGTAGGAAAGCGAGTCGCCACAAAACTTATGCTTACACATACATACAAACATGTGCAACGGCATAGAAACTCAGCACAAAAAGTGAAGTCTACAATGCGCAAAACGAATCTGCATAATATAATAAAACAAAGGAAAAAGAATAGAATGAGAAAAAATTACATAATTCATTTTTAATATTTTTCTGTTGGTGTTCTTTCTTTTTGTGTTTTCGCTTTTGTTTTTATACATAAATACATATGTATGTAAGAATATGCAAAGAACGTCAACCTCTGTTGACAAATGTAATACTAATGGCGCCTCGGACATATAATGCTTCTTGCATACCAACTAAATTGGAATTTTTTTTTTTTTATTTTGAGTGCTGTTACCAATCGCACAAATGCTACGAGTGAAGCCTAAAAAATCTGTGTTGGTCAAAGACTACTTTTTATAAGTTAAAAGTCCAAAAAAAGCGAAACTAATTTAAAAACTTTATTATTTCTGCACGTTTTGCTATCGAGAACTCTTATTACATAAGTAGTACTTTGATATTACAAGTTATGTTTATTGGGCCATTGTTCTTAACAGCAGAAAAACAACTGTGGGTGGTTTTCGATTTTGTTAGAAATGTTTTTTCTGTTTTCTTTGCAGCTCTTGTTAGTAACTTGATCACCTGTCATGCTTTTTCCTTCCCAATTCTTTATTGTTTTTTAATTTATTATTTAATTTCTAGAAAAATAAATTTGCAAAGGTATAATCCTTAAAATAATAGTTCCTTAAATATAAGATCATAGCTAAGATTGAACTAACGAAAACACCATAAACCACATCACAAAGATTTCACACAGATTTAAAAATCTGGACATTCGGCAACGTAGAACCTGGAAAAATTGGTAGGAAAACTCCCGCCCGCTTTGGAATAAATTCACGCACGTCTGTAATGCCAAGAACCAAGTCTATGGTGATTAAGAAAATCTGACTGGTGGTGGTGGACTAGGTTATGTTATCTCGGTTGCCCTCATCCCAAACAGGAAAAGGTCACACTTAGGCCCGTTGTGATACCATATTAGAGACTCTTTATGTCCCTACTCTGTCCTTAGAAATGGAACCAGTTCGTAGCTCTGATGAAGGGCACAAAGTCATAGATACATTCAAAAGAATAATGGAGGAACGAGCCTCGACGAGCCCTCGCCAAAGCGGGACAGTGCCATAGGTGTGCTCCATGCTTTCGGTTTCCTCTTAATCACCCAAACCCATTCTATCAGTGTGAGTTCCCATCAGGCAGTGCTTGTGAAGAACTCCAATAACATGTCGGAGCAGTGATCGCTCCAAGCGATGGAGAGGGCGAGATCTACGCTTATCCAGCTTAGGTCAGATATGTCTTGCTATCCTGCACGAAGGCTCCGCAGACCATCTTATATTTGCCCGTTCGATAAATTTATTCTCCAGCCAGAGTTTGCAGGAAGATAGCGGAATGCCCGCAGTACGAGCCGTACTGGTGGCAGACAGCAAGGTTCCTTTCCTTGCTAGTTCATCTGCAACACAGCTTCCCGGTATGTCTTTATGGCCTGGCACCCATTAAACATTAGTGACGTAACATATTGCCAGCTCATTTCGAGTACGTCTACATTCCATGACAATCTTCGACCTAGATTTGTCACAATTGAGTGCTTTAATAGCTGCCTGACTAGCAAAAAAGATGGTTACCGCCTTCAGACTATTAGGAGAATCGATCAGCTACAAGTTGCTTCGTTTATTGCGGTTGGTTCAGCATGAAAAACGCTACAGAGATCTGGTAGACAAAATGAACTGTAAGTGAGAGTTATTGCGAGTTACTTCCTACCTGCAGATACAACTTGGAGCCATCAGTGTAGATGGCTGCTGAGTCAGAATACGATATCAGGGCCGAATCCTCTTCCCATTCACACCTCGCGGCGATCCTTGTCTGGAAGTGATTCTTTATTCCAGTAGGCGGGACTATGTAATGCAGGCGCCTGAAGTCTACTGGCAGAACTTCCAAAATTCTAGAGCGCTCAAAGTTCGTGTCAGTCCCTTTGATCAGCGCGTTTAATCTAACAAGCAAATCTGCTAGGTAACGCAGAAGTCATGTTTCTTAATCCTGAAGACTTTGTCGTTGATTAAAAGAACTTGCCTATTTATAATGGGCTACTTGGTTCATATTTACATTTCTGAATCAGAAAGTGTCGTGGCATGAGGAGTAATTTCGTCAGTCTAGCAAGTTTTTGTTTGCCATCGAAATTTTTTTTAAGCTTGTATTGGAATTAGATAAAGGTTGACTATATTATAATTTTAGGCAACAAATATTTGTGATAGAATTGCTAAAGTAATTTCTTGGCTCTAAAAAAGAATAATTAAGCCTATGGTATTCTCGACTGGTGAACGAAATCATTTCATATAATTTCATTTAATTTCGAACGAATTCGGTAGAAAAATTTACACTCTCAGTGTCGCACACTCCAAGTTTCTGAAAGTTTATATTTCCACGTTGGACAACTACAATCAGCTCGTTATCTACACAGAAACCCCTTGAGAGATAGCCAGCGGCAATAAGGGCACACAGTTCAATGATGGTTCCTTTAAAATTGGTTAAGGAATGCCTCTCTTTTTTAACCGCATGACTGATGAGATGGCAGGAAAGGTTTCGTTGAAATTATATCACCGGACGAGGGTTGGGAGCGACACTGAATATCTGTGGTGCACTCTTGGACGGATGGGTTCTCATGTCAGCTCAGCGAGTCCTGGATGAAATCAAGAATATGTGCAATTGCAAGGTCCGGGTGTCCCAGGACTCATCGGAGGCGACCAAAGAAGCTCTTTATGTTTTCGAAGCGCCTAAACCTCTTACTTTTGGTTGGAGCTCTGATGGATCACTATCCGATCAGAAATCACGCAGCAAAAGTCACATCTGATCCCTACAGCCGCAGTGGCCTAGCGAAGGATAAGGTGGAGTCATTTCACTAGTTTATAATGAACGCTGAGGAATTTTCGGGTATTTATATTATTCAGAATTTCCGTAACTTGGTCATTGGCATATATTGTATTGAGTAGTGGTTACGTGGCATCACAATGAACAACCCTGATAATCTCCCACCTAGACAGAATTAGATGGCAAAAATAATGGAGTTTCGAAAATTTTATTTAAGTTAGTAGTTAGGTCTATATCTAACCTACTCCAGTCAATTCAGCAGTCCTCAAAAATTGCTATCCGCCTTTAAAATTATTGCAATTTTTATTAAAATAGCCGTAAATCAAACAATTTCACCAAATTCAATATAAAGAGTGAACAAATGAAATTATAGAAAGGGAAATGGCGAAAACAAAAAGGGATAGGTACTCTACAATTGCTCAAGAATGCAATAAAACAGCACGGCAGAGCACTCATGTGTGAGTGTATGTAGGGATGTGCGAATTTGCCGGGCCACATGTGTTGCCACTTCATAACTCATCAAAATCATACTTCCGTTTGTCGATTTTTTTTTTTCGATAAAGCAACAAAGCTAAACTGAAAATTTATTACTATTTGGTGCAGAAAGTAATAAAGCAGCAAGCAATAACAAGCATAGCGAACAAAAAATCAAAGACTGGAGGCACAGAGGCATATTTTTAGTATAGTAGAGCAAATTGAGCGCAAACGAGGCGGGATTTATTTATTTGATTTTTTTTTTCAGTACTAAGGAAGTTTATACGCATGTAGCGGCATGTTTTTGTGTATGGCTGAGTATGGGTGGCTGTGCGACATGTGTCGTTGATTGGTATTTATGGGAGTTTAAGTGCTCTCATTGAGCACTCATATTGTTAGCGGTAAATTGCACTTATGCTAGTTTTTGTTGTTGTTGGTGGTGCTAGCAATTCACATGCAATTGACAGCTTAAATGTCAAACGCTGGCTGTTGCTGCTATTGCTACATAGCAAAGGCTTCCATAGATTATCCTTGCAACACTTCAGCAGCAGCAGCAGCACCAGCAGCCAACTCTAACTTCAACTTCAACTTTGAAGAGCCTTTCAGCTAACAGCTTTTATTTGCCAATGCTTAATGCTAAAGCGAGCGTATGCTTTTACACAGCAGCAGGCACTTGGGTGATTTAGTTAGGAACATATATATCTACAACATTTCGTGGCCCTCTATTGACCCGGCCGCTTCCCGCTGCCTTCACTCTGTTAAAAACATCGCCTGCCACATTGCTGCACATGAGCTATGTGTACAACTGTGCTACACCAACCAACCAACCAACCAACCAAGCATCCCATCGTCTTTTTTTCTCTCTGCCCCACTGTCAATTCCATGCCACTTAAGATTTCAATTCAGCGCTCAGCTGCGAACGTTCGTAGAGACATCGCACAAATAGCAGCGAATCAACGCGTTTCGCATTAGTTTCAGTTCAAGCAATGTGCGGCAAGCAGTGTAAATATATTTGTTGCCACATATTGAATAGTTGTGTTTGGTGTAGTCGCTACTACTATTGTTGTTGCTGTTGTTGTTGTTGTTGTTGCTACGCTCATGTTTTACACATCATTGGAATTTTTATTAAGTTGTTTGCAATATGTTGCAGCAACGCTAGCTGCATGTTGACACAACAATGAAGGTAGTTGGTGAAAAAGCCAAGATATATAATAAAAAATACAACAACCCCAACAACAAAAGCAGCATAAAATCTCATACGCCATGCCATCAACAACTTGCTTGCTTTGTATGCCACATTTCTTTTCGCAAATAAATTTATCTTCCGTTTGTTCGCTTTGTTGTATGTTAGAGTACATACTTAGTTGCTACATATAGTTGCCACTTTGCCTTTATTGCTATTTCATATTATTGTAGTAGTTGTTGTTATTGTTGCCGCTACTACTGCTAGCGCTTCTCTAAAACCATTGTCGTCGCATTTTCTGCGTAAACAATTACGACAAATTGCACTTTTATGGAGTTCAAGCCTGGTTGAAGTTTGTGTGTGTGTGGCAGCTATGAGCCCAAGCGCGACCACTAGCGATGTGTGAGTAGTATTGAGCATCGATATCGAGCAAGATAATGCCAAAATCTTTGATCTCGCATACTACGATATCTCATTCCGAAGTTCTCTGCGATACTTTGGTAGAATTGAATTGGGTTGTTTTCGGTTGGATTTTTGGTGGAACGGATAACCAAGGTCGAAGTTCTAGGCACCCAGGCATTACAACGTAGAGGATTCTACGAGCGCTCTTAGCTCATTTCACCTCTGTTTAGAAGGGAATATCGCCACTACCACGTATATCCATTGCGGGAAGCCCTCGATGGTTTGGCAAATGTCAGTATGATACCAGCGGTTCGTATAAGACTTATTGATAAGATTCCAGATGCATCCGTCAATGGTCCATATACTTGGATCCACTCACTTTCATGCTCCGAAGGCCCGTAGCTCGCAATGATAGTAAGAGTTCTGCCTTACTTAGTCTTATTCACTAGGAAGTACAAGATCCCCAACGCAGCCCTTCGCTCGATTAGGGGGTTTCGCCTGCAACTTTCAGAAAAGGTTAGAGATTGGGTCAGGTCCTAGATAGGAAGCTGTTGTCGAAGCTTAACATTGAAGAAAGAGTCAGGATGGAATCAGCTGCCTTATCTTCCTGCTGCAGGGAAGTTATTGGTATCTAGCCTTATGAAATGCCTTAGCTCCATGAACCCAATAATGGAATTCTCATCTGGTGAAATTCACTAGATTGAGCTACACTAGTAGGCAGTTGGAGCAGGCTACCCGTATTGGTAAAAGTGCTGCATTGCGGACTAGTGCTACTCTCTTACGAATGAGTCGAAACTTAATGGAATGATTGGTGATGGGTCGTCGGCCATTAGCTCTCCATCAACAACCTGTTTAGGTTTCCCGACTTCTATAGATTTATTTAGGCAGAAGTGGGTGCTGAAAGCAGCGGGCACACTGCTCGGTAGAGTAACGTCAATGAGGGAGAATGTGTATACTCTAATAGACCAGCGAATATCGGAGCCTTCAGCTCACTAATGAAGCGCATAAAATTTGTCAGCCTTATCTGCCTCTCAACTGCATATTTGACGGGAAGGGGCACGCTTGAAACCATATTACCGTGAAGAGACCGAGGCGCGCCATTGACCATCTATGGTTGAGTTTTAGGCGATTGTGCTTCCTGTTATCTCAGCAAAGCTTAAAGAGACGGCAGCGTTGATCCGGATTAACTCGGACTTAATCCGGATCAACTGCAGTTAATTCTGAGTTGATCCGGATCAACGCTGCCGTCTGTTTATTCTTTAAAAGTGAGCTTGAGATCCGTCTAGATTTTCAGCACACTTCATCAGAGACCACTGTCTTACATTATTTTTTTCAAGCGCACAGCTTTCGTACTCAACCGATATCGGACAGCAGCCTTAAGGATGATAGGGATTCGTGATAGCAAAGGACATTGGCGGTTCCAGCGGTAAAGCGTAACAAAACGAGGGGCTCCACAAAGATGGACTAGTGTGAAGTGCCCAAATAGCGGTACTACGAACTAACCAACCACCGAGTATTAATTTAGATAAATAGCTGACTTCATGCTAGCTTCGATATATTCAACTCATATCTAGCACACTTCTGACAAGCACTACTCATTCACATATTTATGTAGTATGTATCTAAGAAAGCGGTTGCTGTTTTGCTGACCCACCGTGTGACAGTTGCTCTCAGCTACTTTGAAAGCGTTTGACAGCGTAGTTGTCAGAATTAACATTAGATGAAGCAGGAAATGGCGGATGGAGTAAAGCAAACGACATACATACAACAATAACCACTACTATTTATGTACACAAACATATTACAAGTTGATATTTATCGAAGTATGTTTGTACAACTCAATTCTCCAAGCGGTAATTTTAGACAGTTAGAGCTAGCGCACTATTTCAGCTCCTTAACTCCGATTCCAGCGGGTGCTATTGACACTGGTATTGATATTGTGCTACGCGTCGCTATGTGGCTAGCAAGACTCCGCATGCGTATATTTGTATGTTATTGCAGCTGCTGTCATTGATATTTTACTGGACATTTCCGCGAATAAATCCTCAGTGTGGTTGATATCAACTAACAAGGTTAAAATTAATTAGTTAGCAGCAAGTAGCAGAAAAGAAGAAGAAAGGAAAAAGTATGTTGCAACTACTGAAGAGTTTTATACCAAAATTGGAGCAACTTAGGAAGTGTATATATGCGCATATTAAAGTGAGTTAAACCCCTAAAAGAGAGTTGTAGGAATTTGAGAATAGTATTTGTAACTTTTTGAGTTAATTGCAAAGAAAGTTGTGAGGAAACTCGTATTACAATATGCATAAACACACTGGCTTGCAACAACATATCAAGTCAATAGAATCCGAGGGTTTAACAAGGGCGAAACTAAATAGTTTTTATGAAAATTGCAGCTAGAGGGTATTGAATGTAAGTTCTCGATATATTACACCGTCCGACCCGATTTTGCACCCATTAAAAAATCTCGCATTTTCGGAAAGTACTTGATACAAATAAAAAATATCCGCGTTTTTCTAGATCACGTATTTTACGGTTTCTATGGAAAAACAAATCTTAACAAGCCCTGCGCTGAATCGGTCAGTAAAATATGGCCTTGTGGTGTTTTAAACTCTGTTAAAATCCGTATCGAAAGGTCCAAAGGTTGTTGATCACGAATTTGAAGTCGCTTTTAAAAAATTTAAAATGGTGGTTCCAATATGGCAGGTGGATTTTTTTTTTTTTGAATTTCAAACCTTTTTGTTATAAAATTTTATTTCCAAAGATTTCTTACGTTTTCAAAACTTCAAAATGGCGGATTGATTTAAAAAAAGTACATATTATTTCTTAAATTTGATATCGAAACGTTCTTCCGAGTCGCTGACTTCATCAGTTTTCAAAAATTCAAAATGGCGGATGGATTAATAACAATTTTTAACTTTTATGAAATGTTATCCAAAAATTCTTTGAGTCGCTGATTACAAAACAGTTTTTAAAAATTCAAAATGGCGGATGGATTTTTAAAAAATGATGATGTTTTTATGAAATTTGATGTACAAAGGTTCTTTGAACGCAGCCCAAAATCGCGTAAGCACTTTTAGTTCCAAATTAGTTTTGTTATAAAAAGTGGGATTGGTCTAAAAGGTGAATGGCCCACATATATCCAGGAATTTTTAATGACCACCCCAATGTGTCTACATGCATATACTAGAGCGGGTCAATTTGTATGGGAGATTTTTTCCACTATGCGCGTATTGCGCAGAAGGATTGTACGTGTAATTCTAAGTAAATTTGCCGAAGAAACCATGGGTCTAAAATCAATTTGGAGTTTCCAAATTGCGAGAATAGATTTATTAGCATTTTGCTGTAGTGCCGTAAAGAAGTGCTTAAATTTTTTATAAAAATATGCTATAAGGATTTTTTGGTATGAGGTATCCATTTCTGCACTCATCTTTTTCTTAAAGCTTCCACCAGAGGGCGCAACAGTGAAAATTTGCACATTTTCTTCGAAACCTATTTTTGCAATTTGGCAAACCCCAAAGTGATTTTGAACCTGTGCTTTCTTCGCCAAATTTGCTTAGAATTACACGTACTAGAATCCTCCTATGTTGTACGCGCATAGTCAAAAAAAATTGACCCGCCCTAATATATTTTTAATATAATATATAATAATATATTTTTTTTTCTAATGAAATTTAATCTTGAAAATTTTCCTCGTAATTAGGCACGTTTTGCAAATTGAAGAACGCGACATAAAACTACGTTAACAAGTTAAACACTCCCCGTAATAAGCCAATAAATGCCAATTAAAAACTGAAATGTGCACACAATTGCACAAATATACGTACTAAGTATGTTTATATGTAAATACAAACAAGCAATATAAATACATACACACGTATGTGCATGCATTGCGAATATGTAAATTGTGTCACATTGCACAAAAAAAAAGTTGTGTCACCTAAGCAGAAAGTCAACTGCTTGTACAAACTAAAGCTGAACAATAATTAAACAAATAATTAAATATTGTTAAGACAAGAGTAAACTTGAAATAAAAAAATTGCAAAGAGACGAAAATGATGTAGCTGAAATGTCGTGAAAAGCAATTAACGCGCGCACAAGTGGCTACTAGGCGAAAAAGATAAAAAGTAACACTAAAAATAGAAATTAAAAAAATGGAAATATACAGAAATGTTTAAAGCGTGTTAGTAGTTTTTTCAGCAATTAAGTATATACATTAGACTGCATCACCAAAAAAAGTTGCGGTTTTTCCGCCGGGATTACAAAAAAGTCATTATATTTTAAGACGTCCACCAAAATATTTCGGAAAAATAAATAATAATAAATAAAAATAGTTTCTTAAAGAACTTTTTGAAAAAAGTCCCCTCAGATGACAAAACAGATTAGGCTTTAAAAAATCTGCATAAAAATATTTAAAAATGTTTTCAACGGAATCGTAATGATGAGATTTTTTTCTGTTTTTTTTTTTTTTACTTTCTTCACAGAATGATTTACGAAAAACTTAAATAACTGGGCCAAAACTATTCTGATTTAGACTTATGTGGTCTCAGTAGAAAGGTATTTTCCCACTATTTTTATTTATGTGCAAAAAAGTCATTCGTGTTCCAATTTTTTTTTCAAATACCAACACATCTTAACCCTTTCGACCCGGAACTCTACTATCAATGGTAGCTTTCAATTTATGGGTCCAATATGTTATTTGCCCCACAAATACATGTTCTTCGGTGTCAAAGTGGGCGTGGCCTAAGGGGCTGATTCGGAGGGTGGTGGTAAACCATTGTACCATCCGGGATGTTAAGTGGTACATATCTGTACCAACCGTCCTCTAGGACATTCTTACAAATGTTTTATCTTTTTTAGAACCAAACAAAACGAATCATTAATTTTGCATTTGAATAATGCACAAATTTAGTAATAATAAACAGTCAAAGAATTAACAATAAATTGCTAAGGAATTCCTAAAATATAATGAAATGGTGCAAAACAGAATTTGCACAAAAGAACTTTGCACTCTTGGCAGATTATCTTTGTTCGAGTTTGCTTTTATGCAACGTTGTTCTGTGGTGCTTTGAATAGAAATATGTATCTGACTCACGACACGACGTGCTAGGCCTGGTGCTACTGACCTGGGTAAGGCTGTAGTTTTAGAACTTTGTTCTATCAGAGTTTCGGCCAAGGTCACCAAAAATGATTTGAAAGGCATTTTATTCCTCCTTAGCTAACTGTAAATAACCCACGCGCTTACGGCTGCCATCACTATAAAACGGTAAAAGACCTTGTTCCACTATTTTTCTAATTTTCGATCATATTCGTGCAGGCCACTCATTTGATTTACTAAATCAACACCTCCCAGAATTTGACGATAAAATAGTAGTTAGGTTGGCAATGGCATTTGCATTTTTTGACTGTTTTCAAAGTTTTTTCATAATTATTATGCCTGGTTCGTGGCAATTTCTTGTTATGAAACCCCTTTCATGTCTTGCCGCTTTACGTATTAAAGGCCTGCAGATGTGCTTTTGAATTCTATTTCTCCTCGTTGCATTTTCTTACTCGTAAACTTAGGTANTTTTTTTTCTGTTACCCATTATATGTAGTACCAACAGCTGAATAAGGAATATAGTACAATAAATTAACTGATGTGAAAAAGCGATCAAAACACAAAGTAATATCATTTTCTACGATTTAGCTGACCAGTTTATTTACTACTCTTTCTCCAAGTGCTCCTGCGGTTTCTTCAAGGTCTTTTCCAGAATAAATGTTAAAACGATATGTGTACCCTGTTGCAGCATCACAACATCTTAACGGATTTAGAGGCATATCGTTGGCTTGATCTTGCATGAAATCGATAAAAAATTAAGTTATGTTCACCGGACTACTGGTACGCATATGTACCACCAAAGGAGACTGCTGGTGCATATATGTACCATATATTTGAATTTGTGAAAACAGAGGTTTATAATAAAATTTTATCACCGTATTTACAGGCAATAATTAGAAACAGCTTTTTTCCCATAATATATTTAAATAAACTAAGAAATCTTCACAAACGCAAGGAAATCTGTACAAAAACGTTAACGGGAGGCCCTCTCCCCAGAAATAAAACAAAACTGGGCATAACAGGAGATGCAAAACTGAATGTGTAGAGTGCAGGCAGATGGTGAAATTCCTAACATACGGCGTGGTACATTTCCAAATGTGATTAAATGTAAATTACAAGTTTTAGGGATGTTTAAATTTTGGTGGTACCTATATATACCATCCGGGTCGAAAGGGTTAATTAAACTTTGAATGATGGTCTTTCTTCCTACCTTTCTCTTTCATCCTTTGAATGAGAAAATAACTTTCCATTGATACCTCACAAATCGGAACAGCTTAGGTTCAGTTATTCAAGTTTTTCTTATACCAAACTTTGAAAAAAGTTAAAAAAACAGCATCAAAAATCTCATCATTACGATTCCGTTCAATTTTTTTTTTTTTTTTTTTTATATTTTCATGTAAATTTTTTAAGCTTAAACCATTTTGTTGTTTGAGGGGATTTTTCCAAAAAATATCTTTACGAAACCATTTTTATTCATGAAAAACTCCATTTTTGGAGGTATTTTCAAATCGGTCCAGCTCGCTTAAGTCTTAATATTTTTCCGAAATATTTTGGTGGACGTCTTAAAATATAATAGATTTTATAATTCCAATGGAAAAACAGTACCGATTTTTTTTTGTATGGGTAGTGATGCAGTCTAATACACATGCATGGACGTGTATGTATATGCATATGTAAATGCACATGTGAATATGTCGATCGCAAAATATTTACATACAAACAGCGTTGACACAAATTCAATACAAGTTATTTATTGTGGTTAACAAAGTAGTACATACATACATATTTACTCATACTCGTAAAGCACTTGAGATCACAGGGAGCTATTATTCATACATACTCATGAAGAGAAATATTCACATGAGCATGTGTATGTTAAGAAACCGCAACATTTCCCAGCTAACACAATTTGCCAGCTTTGTCGAAACTCCGAGAAAACTATGCAACAGTTTAAGGGCAATTTTCTGGAATGAAACTATTCTAAAAATCTCAAATGGGGAATTTTTTTGGAAATGCGATATGCATACCCTCCTATTTTTTCGTTTTGGTTAGCGTCTGTACATGTCGGGGGCAGACCTCAAAATCAGGAGTCAGAGTTTGACTTGTAGCGTCACGTTTGCTTATACGGCTGAGACCGGGGATCTTTCCTTTTTCGGAGTTAAGTCTCTGGAAAATAATGTTGGCATACTCACAGTTTTAACTGTAAATTACAACTGTTTAGACAAGCTTAATTTTTTCAAAATTTCAGACTATATGAAAAAATTATACCTTTCGCCATTTGGGAAGTATGGTAATAAAAATTTTCAGAAAAATTTATTCAAAGGTATGGAGGCTTAAAATATTTATTTGTTATTTAATTTCTTTTTTTGTTTAGAAATATTTGTCATTTAAAATGTTAATACCACCGATTTCCATCTTAATTTCGCGAAAGAGAGAAGGAAGAGTTTGAAAAGCATACGACACGTAGGCATTGGTCCTCAAAACAGGGTTAAATTTCGAAAAATCCCTTCGTTTTTTTGAAGGTTACAGTTTTTTTTTTCGTTGAAAATACAGTTTTTTCCTTAGGAATTCACAAATTTTTTTAAAATTGATGAAATGATCTGGCAACGGAGCTAGAAAAAATTACAGTTGTTCTCCTAAAAATATGCAACATTTACTTGTTTTCATTAGGGAACGTAAAAGTTATGAACTGTAAAATAAGAATCATAATTCAAATGCTGAAATTAGCTTTTTATTTTCCCGATCAGGAATGATCGTATTTTTGGATTTATATTTTTTCGATAATTTTTCATCGTTATTTTTGATTTTTATTTATTTGATCATATTATAGCCGCGTATTTTCAGATTTAATTTTTTTAGATTACACAAAATTTAAATCAGTCATAAAAACGTAGTCTCTATAATAACGGTTAAAAATGACCAAAAAAATAAAAATGCTAAATAGCGATTATTTTTGATCGTAAAAATAAAAATCGAAAAATAATGATTTTGCAATGATCTAAAAATAAAAATCATGACACTAACATAAGTTGTCGCTTTAAAAAACTATTTAAAAAAAAAATAAAAAATAAAATTGGATTTCGTTATCTATTAAGTAAATTTCTTACTCCAAAATTTAGGTGGCAACCCTATTCCGAAATACACTGGAATAAATGGTACATATCTTGAGCGTATATATACTATGTATACATAAAAAAAAATGCTGATTGAAATTAACAAAATACAAATTTTTATTACATAGAAACGTGGCAACCCTGATGGAAAATATTTTTTAACCAAAGCTCTCAACAATACCTTTCATTTGATATCCATATTGCGATGATTTATGTAGATAAATTGTGCTGAATCGAAAATAAGTGGCAACCTTACACTATTATCCTAAGGGATAACATTTTGTATATAGGGAAAGCATTATTTAAGAACCTTCCCTTGGTACCCATGATAAGTAATATTTTACCTTTTTTTCTAAACAAAAAATTAAATAAATATGTGAATCAAAATAGGTGGCAACACTATTAAAAATATTTTTGAATTAGGGATCTTTAAAATACCTTCCTTTTGATACCGATATTATGTTTTAATTAATTTTTAACTAATTTCGAATAGGTGGCAACCTTATAGGAGTCTTCTCGGAAATAGTGCCTATTCACATAACCTTAAAATTCAAAACATTATCTGTGTACAAAATTTCATAAAAATCGTTATAGCCGTTTCCGAGAACCCTATGGATATAGGTAGGTATGTATATATACAAGAATTACTCGTTTAATGTAATAAAATAATGGGTTACAAAATAAATTATTCAACCGAGAAATGTCCATCTCCGACCTAGTTGTTTGGTGCATTGAAATGATTTTCTACTTAAAATCCATTGACTTAGTGGTTGGCTCTCAAAGATTCCTATTAATTAAAATCACTTCCAAATCGTTTATTGGGTAAAAATTTAATTGCTAAATGTCATTAGATAAATATGTATGTATACCAACAAATATTTAAGCACATGTGAATGCAATTGTTTTTTTGTATGTCAATACATGCGTAATTGCTATTGCCAATAGTTTTCTAAGCAATCATGGCAAACACTTATTCGAGTATTAATTACCGATTCGCATATAGGAGTTAAATACAATAAATGCCGATAGTCAATCGTTATTAACCAATAGCAAATTAAATACCAGCAGTTATTGTGAACGTTAAGTCATTAGAAAAATAAGAAAAATAAAAGAAAAGAAAATTAAATTAAATGACAAGAAAACAGGCGCTAATGACAAGAGACCACAATCGGAATTGATTGCAGACGCAGGCATAACTATTTAGCTATTTTTGTAACATAGAAACTTGCAATTGAGCACAAATTTGCAAATGAATATCAGTGCATACATATGTAGTGAGTGTATATGGATATTAGGAATGATCGATTTTTGGTCTTACATCTTTAGAATTAAATAATAATTCTTCTAGATTTTAACATATGTGAGGCCAAGCTAAGGCAATCTTCAGCATGATTGGCAACGCTAGCGATATAAAAGATACTCAGGGCCGACATGTATAGTACAGAGTGGATACGGGTATTCTAGATCGTCGTCCTGGAGGGCCTGGCAATAAGCATATCGCTTATACTGACGCGTAGTACTAATCCTTAAAAGAAAGTTTCTAGAACCTAGGTATGGCCGCCTCGTTCACCAGGATGCAGAACGTGTCTAAAGCGCTGCTTGCATCTCCTTACTCTCTGACATTACCTAGTATTTGGCCGTGATACTGAGGACAAATTGAGAAGCCTTCAGTTACTTTATATGTAAACGCGCCATAAGGGAGAGGCGGTTTATGAAACCATAGCCTAGCCGCCATTTTTGAAATTAAAGAGGTGCTGCCGGCCACTTCTTCTCTAGGCCTTAATGCTTCACTTAGCGTCATAGACGTGATCATTGCCGATAAGGCCGCCGTCCTTGTCCTTGAGACAAAAGCATCAATATATCATACTTTAAGATCCGACTATAAACGCTGATGATATGATAAAAAATGTAAAAATTAGAACCCTACGTTCGCTCAAAAAAATTGCTTTCGAAATTACTGTACACATTTTTTTGGTACAGCCTAATGTACGTACATATTTACAAAGGAATCTCAAAGCTTTTTGAATGATACAATATGAAAATCTTGCTATGAATTTTCTTTCATATAGATAGATTCGCTCTAATGTGCATATGCATCTTATATGTAGCTACTCAGTCTAGTATTATTTACACAATTAAATTAATAAATAAAGCCAATGCAGAATGCGGTCGAACATATCAAATTTAATTAACAACCGCACTTGAAAAGACTCAAAGTAGCAAGCAAGATGCAAGCAGCGGCCATGAATTAGCCAAGCAAGCGAATTAAATATGGCACAGTTTGGGTAAAGAGAATATTCAGTGGCAAGTTAAAGAATAAAATACGATAAGTGGTTTTGGTATGCGGCTTTCGATGAAGTCTAGTGAATTCTCTCAAAATGTACCCTACCTACTACTACTTGCTACTTAGTATGAATTTTAACGTATTCTTAATGAAAACTATCTAAATTTAAATTGAATGTATCTACCAGATATTAGAACACTTCTTCCAGTTTTCAAAACCCTCTCCATAAGTTGATTGGGGAATCACCTACAGCTTTTTCCGCGCATTGACTTTTCTGCGAAGTTTTAACTTAAGTCGTAGGAGCGGCAGAAGTCGCTTGAGATATAATGAGATGTGTGGAATATTCAACTTAAATATTACGATCGCATTCTCGTACTAAAGATTTTTTTTTACAAAATCATAATTTTCATGAAATGACCCATGGTTTTTGTATTTCATCTAATAAATGCGAAGCCATATTCTCAGAGGGTGCTTTACCCCGGTCTGCACCAAAGTTCTTTAAACCCTCTTGGACCCTCTGCCAAAGGACCTTTATGACCTACTTCAGTAAAAGACCTAGACTCCAGTTGCGATATTCAGCGATGGATCTAAACTAAATAATAATGATGCGGCTGCCGATCCATACTATCTACTAGGAGTAAAAATTTGTGAAGTAGGCCACAATTTTTTCGAAAGTCGAGCTTTTTTAGTGCATTTATCTGTTTATGTCTCACAACTAGGGATAGCAGCGTTTACTCATTAATCGAATATGTTTGTCCAATTTACGATTTATTTGTATTGTAGTTTTGTGTTTCATTAATCGATTAATTGCAAAATAATCGTCCACATATTTTCAAGAAATATGAATTCTGTAGCTGTCTCAAATTTCAAAGAGCCGCAAGATTTGCTCAGTGTCTTTAAAAATTCGATTAATTAATTATTTCTCAATAATTGCAATTAATTTCAATTCATTTTAATTCATTTTTTTGGCTTGTGATTAATGATATGATTAATTAATCGATTATTTTATTGTTTCTGCCATCCCTATCTGTGAGCTATGTTAACAACTACATATTCTGATAGTAGAATAAATAAATGGAAGCCATATATACAGTGGCGGATTTAAATATTTGCCGCCCCTAGGCAATTCATAACTTGCCGCCCTTTTTTCACGAAAAAAAAAATATATATATATATAAAATATGATTGTTATTGTCAGTGCTTTATTACAATATAGTTCGTTAATAATGAAATACATAACGGAATTAACAAATTCGACATCAGCATGGATAAGGTATTCAACAAAAACCCTCTTTCAAACATCGCTTATTCTCATTTCGATCTAGAAAAATTCAAATATTGAATAATTGAGCTCACTTCATGCATGCTGCAAAGTTTTGTAGAGAAATATCAAACGAATTAGAGAGTTTGGTGATGTCCGCTTAACCTTGCTGAATGTTTGTTTACATTTCAGGTAGTTATAAGAAAAATACTTCTATGAAATCACGCAAGCATACCTTATTTCGTAACATTCATCGGGTACATGCATCTGTAAAACACGATGTATTCTGCACTGAAATGCTTTAGAGGTTTGGACAAGTAGAATCCAATTATCAGGACATTGAAGTAGCGCTATGCGAGTATACAAAATAAAATCGCTCATCCGGAAGATTTTTTGACCTCGCGCAAGACAAACAGAAGACCATACACAGATACACTGCCTAATTTGACATACGACGGAAGCTGACCTTCAGATTATTCACGTTATGATACACTTATGAAAAACTGGTGGGCTTGGAATCAAGAATTTTCTCGAAAATGCACGCTCGTTTTTCGGCAGTGTTGTCAAGTTTGGTAACCTTTTAGATGATTCTCGTTCTCGGGGCAGCGTGTCGGCTGTTTCTTTGCGTCACGCGCAGGCGCGCCGTCAGGTTTCTAAGCCGCGTGAATGAAAGTTAAATGGAAATTTCAACGACTGCTATACTAAGGAAAAATTCGCAGCGTAATTCTAATTTTGAATTGTATTGAATGAGATGAATCATTAATAATATTTTACAGACACAAACACAATTTCAAGTGCAGCTGAATCCAAATAAATTTTTTTCTTTTAATTTAGCTGTCTTAAATTTTGCCGCCCCTTAATTCTGCCGCCCTAGGCTTCAGCCTATGTTGCCTGTACGATAAATCCGCCACTGCATATATAAAAACACTGAAAATAAGTGGAAGCTCAGGTAGGCTTTTGAAAAGAAATACGTTAAGTTTTCACGAAACAAGAAAGAAAAGCAGAATGGTTGAGGATTGAGAACAATAAAGATAAGAAAAATACGTTTTTTTCACGAAACGCCGCCGAGCGAACTTCGCCTTACGCTTTGCCTGAGTTCATTTTCACATGCTTGCAGTCAAGGCGAATTTATACAAGGTGGTGTTACTGGAGAATTTAGGTTTTCGCGGTAGTCCTTCGGAATGTCAAAGGAATGTGTTTCTTGTAAACAAGGCGAATTCATATTACAACAAACACATCATTTTGACATTCAGCAGAACCACGGCGAAAATCAAAATTCTCCAGTTACACCACCTTGTATAAATTCGCCCTGATTGCAGTTGTTCTAATTTTGACAGCGCAAATTTTGCTGTGGAAAGTTCGCCGTTCGCCGGCATTGTGCTTCGGCTTAAATTTTTTTCTTTCGGTTCCATATGAAAATTTCGTTGTCGGTCACAAAAAATAATTATGGCAAAATTTCAGCTCCCTATGTTAATTTTTCAGTTAGCGCTCGCAAAAATATGAATTTTGAATGAAAAAAACTATTTTTCCGCTACTTTTATTTAATAAAGCATTAAATATGGAGATAGTGGGCTGAAATTTTGCAGCAATTATTTTTTTGTGACCGACAGCAAAATTTTCATATGGTACCAAAAGAAAACAAAAAACATTCGTTTTATTTGACACAGTCTAATGTAAAACATCTTCTATATGTCAATTACTAATAGGTTGAACAAATTTATTCCACGGCATGAATAATTCCAATAATGATACTCCTGTATTGCACTTAGTAATCGAAAGAGCAAATGTACCTGTATCTTTGCGATATTAATTACAAATGTATTTACACACTGTATGAGTTGAATAAATGTTGGTCAAACACTTGTGGCAAGAAATTAAAAACAAATTGGCTTAGTAAGAAAAAAAAGACTAAGATATAAAATATAATTAAATAAAACAGTTTGTATAAACTTAGTAATGTACATACATACATACATATATGTATTTATGTAAGTATCTTTACTATGCATTTAAGCCATCGCACACAAGTATTTTGCACTAATTAGTGTGGCTTTTTGTGCCAACGAAAGGATGTCGGCTTGATTTGATATGAATGCAGAGCAAAGTAAAAATTGCTTGACTGTCAATAGTTGTGGTGTGTATGTGCCAGCAGCGCGAGAGGTGCTGACGGGCACGGCAAGCGGCTAGTTGCCGCTACTAACTGACCAACCAACCGGTTGCATGTCTACTACCTAAGTACTCCACAACTGCCAATCGCTACTTGCGACTCGCTCACTGCTGCCGTTCACTGGCTTGACCGCAAGCACATAGATACAATTAATTAAGTTTCTACTGCTATCTTTCAATTAAAAGCCAAATAGAATCACCATTATTAGCGCTGGCGATTGTGGCCGATACCGAGTTGGTCACATAATGCGACGAGTGTTGCAGCAGCAGCAGCAGCATAAGCAGCATAAACAGCATAAGCAGCAATGCTACCACAATTTGTGAGCGTCGAGCCATTAATGTGCACCGATAAGCAGTTGCAAAAGAAAGCGCGACGTTGCACTCAAATGGACATGCACGGTCAGCAGTGAGCGAACGCTCTATATGTATGTAAGTGCATATGTAGGTTCCGAGAGTCAGGCATCTGCGCCACGCCTAGTGTGCAATTTGCACCGGTCACTTCCATAATTCCCTACACGCTGATGGACAGCTGACCATAACCGGCCAGCAAACGAATGTTACAATTTTGCGAATATGCGAGTAGTTAGTTTGGTCTATGCTCATTGCATCCTCACTCAACATTCACTTGCTGCATTCCATCGATGCGCATTTGTATTTAATTAGCAACTAGCGTGCGCGCACAAACTTATGTATATCCTGCACCCACCCAACCGCACCGATGCGCTGGCGAGTTCAAGGCAAATCACAGACTGTTTACGTGCGCTGAACCGGCTTCAAGTATCTGTAATCAAAACATTGGTTGTTGGGTGTTGATAATTATTATATTTACATGCCACTTGAGGCACAAATAAGATACATACATATTCGTTCATTCATTTGAGCATCCGCCCCTTACACTACTGGCCAGTTATGAAAATTTGTGTAAATCTCAATTGGCACTCAAAGTTTGTTATCATCAATCGTAACGACCGATCAGCTTAGTAGCGCTGGTTCTACATAAAATTACTCGTACATATTATAACTGTTTTGTTATTATTGTTATTATTATTATTGCTGTAGTAACTGCCGTTGTGAAGTGTTGTCTGTAATTGGGTGCGTGCGTATCGGTATGCGGTGATTGTCTAGTGCCACATGCCACATCCTTATAGAAACTTAAATCAACACTTTATTTATACAAAAGTTAGAGGTGCAGCCTCTGTCCGTTTTAGTGTTCGGGCGAAGAAATTAGCTGTAATCGTCGCCAATTAGTGCGGCTGGTTTTCATTCAGTAATCCATTTTAGAAATTGAAAAAATATTTCTACGAATGTTTCACCTACCCAATTAACGCGTGTAAGCGCAGAAAAAGCTCAAAATCACTTAATTACATACTACATACATATATTGTATTTATAAGGATTATTTAAAAAACACAAAACAGCTGAAGATTCATAAATAATTAAATTGACAGCGAACTGGTTGCAAAAAGTTGGAGGCAGCGGATGGGAAAATAAAAACCTAGACAATTTACAGATACACATTCCGCACTCGAATCTGGTGAAAACTGAGACTAAATAAAAATTTTTTTTTTTTTTAGATTTCAAACCGAAATTTCTTAGATATAGAGAGTACCATTCGAATTTTCTCATAGCGTGGACCAAAGTTTTCTCATAAAAGCAAAACTTTTGACTTTCAATAATTTGAGAAAGAAAAATCTATAATATTCAGGGACCGAAAGTCACCGTCAAACAGCAAAATTTGTTTGTCAGTGTTATTAAGTCGTATGAATATTTATTTCAGTACATAGTGTTTTTGTTTTTAAACAAACACTAAGCGATAGAAGTTATAGCTACTATTTCGGAGCTCACCACATCTTCTCATGTCTGATGACTTCACTTCCTTCTCAAGACATCAGCACTTCCTGTGTTTACTTTGTTGCCTTTTCCATAAAAAAAAAAAAATCCTCACATGCATCTCAATAACACTGTTGATCAAAAGTTTTCCTTTTAAACCTTTACGAAACCCTTATATTTTGAATTTACTTTCAATCGTTAAATTGGGATTTTTATTTTTTTTTTTCGATCAAAAATAATAGTTATTTTGAATTTGTTTCGACAATTTTTAAGCTTTATAAAATTTTTATGATCCAAAAAATAAAATCTGATAATAACGGTTTCAATATGATCGAAAAAATAAAAAGTAACGATAAAAAATGTATTGAAAAATTAAAAATGCAAGAAAAAATTATCAAAAAAATAAAAATATTAAACAACGGGTCAATTTGATCGGAAAAAAAGTTAAATTATTAGCCGTCACTGTCATTGTTAATAATTTCATTATATTTTTTTGATACAAAAAATAGGACCGTTAATTATTTGACACTTTTGAACACAAAACAACAAGGAATTTCCGCGTATCACACCGGCACTGAAAAAAAATGTTGTGTGCTTTTAACCAGGTCCACCCACCGCCATGTATTTCGACCCACTGAATCCGAATCTGACGTCCATTTGACTAAATTTCAGGTTAATTGCGAAAATTGTAAAAAAAAATGCAAAAAATTCGCAGTTTTCCAAATTTACTCGAAATTCGAGAGGTGTACCAGTCAAAAGGACCTCAGATTCGGAGTCAGTGGACCGAAATACATTTCGGTAGATGGGTCTGCTTAACCTTAACCTCTTAAACCTTTCGTGAACATGATCCGGGACTCTCCTTTTCACATCCATTATTAAAGACTAACATAAAATGAGACAAGAATTTGCAAGAATTTCGATATATGTATATATATATTTTTAAAAGCTTGCATTTGTACTGAATTATGGGACCAAATAGAATTAGGCGATAGCTGAGACACAACTTTACCGATGGAGCTTTAAAATTTTCTGGGATTTCTGTAATTTCAGAAAACGCAAGATCTGCCAGCAACACGTTTAAAGCATTAGTATTTATTTGGTGCACACTTTAAGATTAACTACGCACGAAAAAAAAAACCGAACAGTAAGCCATTGGGCATATGACCGCCTNGTTCAAGCAAAAAGTGCATTCAACAATGTTGCAACATGAGTAAATGACCGCGGCCTGGCCAACCGTGCAACAGAATGCGCGTATGGAGCAGCGAGCCTAAAGCGGTACTGTGTACGTGAGTGTGTGTGAGTGTAGGGGGGAGATGGGGTCCTTCGAAATGCACAATTGCTCATTCGTATGGAAATTATTTACTTACAGGCGTGTTGCATGTTGATTTACAGTGTATCCGACACTTGCACACAAACAGTAAGGCTACAAATTTATGCTGGATTTTTATTTACATACATACATACTCGTATATTAACAATGCAGCTGTGCGGGTGTGTGTGCATGCGGTTTATGACAGTTTATTAATATCCTTTCCGAACACAAATAAACACATATACATACATATATACATAAATTTATATTCAGGTGCACTCAAGTGTACACTGTTGTGCTCGCTTGCATTTTGCTGTGCGCTCGTTTGTTTTTTTTTTCAAATATTTGTTTGAAATAATCAGCCATTGTCACATGTCATGTGTTGTTGCTGTCCGCCTTGTTTGGTTTTGTAATTTTTCTGCATCATACTTTTTCCTATTTGTATAATTTTTGTAAATTTAATTTCGCAATTGTTTGCTTGTTTGTTAATAATTTTTTCGCTTAACTTTTTAGCGTTGTTGGAATTTTTTCTCGTCATTCTAGTATGTAAATGAGTCACATATTTGTAGGCGTATTATATACCACCGACTTTGTCTTGTGTGTGCGTGCGTGTGCGTGCGTTTATTTGTTCGTATTTGCATGACCACAAGTGTTTAATAATTTCCACTCAACTAAGCATAAAAATGTGTTGTTTGCAAATGAAGTAAAACGAAATGAGGTTTCACTTGGAATTTGCCCGACAATGATTAAAAGCAGAGTAAAGAAGAAACAGCCACATACAAAAATATTCTACTATATGGTAGAATATATATACATATATGAAATATGTTTTAATTTTGGAAGAAAAGTCAGATGACTTCAAAAGGCAGTAGAATATTTTCAACTGTTATAGGTGCCAATCCACGTCCAATCAATCATTTTTAATTTTGAAGAGCTTTGGCCAGACATTTTCTTTTATCAAATAACGAAGTTCTGCCAACGAATAAAATTCAAAATTTCAGAATTTCCCGGATTTTGCAAGTTTATTTATTGAAAACCAAAAAAGTTTTTTTCTAGTAGCGGTCACCCCTCGGCAAACAATAGCGAAACCTCCAAGTGTTCTGCCATGAAAAACAGTTTCTAATGAAAATTAAAAAAATACCGAATTTCGAAATTTAAATAATCGTAGAAGCAAAAACTTATAAAAATTGTTGACTCAATTTTTTTATACAATATCTACCTCTAATTGATCCCAAAAGATCCTGAATTTTTCAAGATATTTTTTGTTTTTAAATACATATATGAGATTTTGAACTTAGAAAAAAAGGTTTCCTTAGAGATTTCAAAAAAAAAAATCAAAAAAGAACCTCTATAAAATTCCAGGATCTTTTAAAATAAGTTGAAGGTATTCCATAAAAAATCTCCAATTTATTTTACTTTTCGAATTTAGAAAAATTGATTTTTATCACGCGTTATATGGAAGAAAAAGCGCAACACCCTCCAAAAGTCTAAAAAATCAACGGTTATTTCTAGCGACTTGAAACTTGCACTTTCTTTTACTAAAATTGAACGGGTTATAAAACTGCATACAAGAAAAATTTCTAGAAATTCTGAATAAAAATTTTGAAATTTTTATGAAAATGGTTTGAATTTTTGTGAACTTTATATAAAGTGTGAAACTGGGTTTATTTTAAAGAATGAACTACATTTTCATAAATAACTTATAAAAAAAATTTCATGAAAATAATTGTGAATATTATAATAGAACAAGGTGTACACTTACATTTGATACTGACTGTATACATATATCTGAGATATTTAGCAGATTTCTAAATACTAAACGTTTTAGGACAAGAAACAAGAGTTTTGTTTTTAGTTTAGAGATTGACAATAGAATGTAACACCTCGTAGTTATGGCGATTCTCCGAAACTTTGGATTATTTTCCGCGAATTTTCTGGGAACTTTGGGATTTTTTTTGGTATTTGAAAGATTCTTTGATATTCTTTGTGTTATATTTTTTGCAACTCTTCGCGATTTTGGGCCGATTTCGGGCTTTTCAAGACATAAATGCTTAAGTACTGTTGTCCTTTGTACTTATTACACCGTGCGACGGTTAAAATTAATATATTCGCGAAACTATGGATAAATTACAGCAAAACTGCGCACTTAGTTTTTCTCTCTGCCATTAGGATTTTTTTAAAGGATTTTGAAATCTAAAAATTATGATTATTTAAAAAATTCAGTGCGATGTAAGATAACAATAAGGGTATTATGTACAAGAAAAAAATCTGTAGAATTATAACAGAATAAATTTTTGGTGCATAAAGATGAATGGGTATGGAAAATGTCCTTTACAAATTTCGTCTTTAAATATCCTTGAAAATTTGCAATATTTTTTTTTACACAATTATTATTTGAGGACTAATATAGCACGATCTCATCATCGATTTTCATCCTGCAAACTTAATTAACTTAAAACAAGTAAGAAAGTCTAAGTTCGGGCGGAGCCGAACATTAAATACNATCCTGCAAACTTAATTAACTTAAAACAAGTAAGAAAGTCTAAGTTCGGGCGGAGCCGAACAT
>NW_016162252.1:23843-44462 GCF_001687245.7 Rhagoletis zephyria | reverse complement strand
ATCTTTCCCCTTCGCCTTCGGTTCTGCTGATTTTTTTTGCATTCAACTTTTTTCACTTGTTAGCGAATTATAAACAACGCTGCAACACAATTAAGCACAAGTGCACTCCTCCTTTTCCGTGTGCACACACGCATTAAACATTTTAGCAGCACTCAGCAGCCAACGCGCAGCACTTCACCCCCTTCATCCTTCAGCTGCCTGTTGATGATTCTCTATTGATATTTAATATTTTTTTTCTTCGTTTTCGTTGTACTCTGCTGAAGTTTCATTGCATTATATTTAGCCGCAAATTTGCTATTTTTTATTTGAAATTGGATTTATCGTGCGATGGTTGTGGAAAAATTGTGCTGATAAATGAAGGAAAAGTATTTGAATGACTTTGGAAAGCACGATATTGCACAATTTGCTGCATTCACAATCAGTGCGTGGATGTTCTTTCCGATGCACTAGACTGTATCAATAAGACCGCAACTCTTTGATGTTTAAACATTTTTGATTGCGGTGGCGTACATTTACACGCTGCTATTGTTAGTTTAATGAGAGTGTTAAATCTTTAAAAACTAAAATAAAAGTGAAATGTGAGTGTATCGATTATATCGTTACCAAAAATGCTATCGATAAATGCAAATACAACATATGGCGATGATGTTCTCATATTGATAAATATACCGATATCGTTATCGATAACAATATCGATAATTTTTACAATAAATATAAATAAAATTTCCAACGTTCTCCTCTACAAAAGTATGTTGAAAGATCTGCTAACGAGGCGGGTTTAGAGTTATTCTGTTTGTCGTTTAGAATTAAGTTTTTTAAAAATTAAACGAAATTAAAAAGAATATTTATTTTTCAACAAAAAAAATAAAAATAAAAGAAAATGTAATACAAGTAGAAAATTGAATGCTTTTAAAAATATGCGTATTTTTAACCGACTTCACAAACCGGAGAAGGTTATCAATTCGTCGGAATATTTTTTTTTATGTATGTTACCGTTTAACTGGACCACGTTAAGCGATTTCTATAATTTTTTTTTTTTAAGGAAAGGTGTTACCTCACAGGTGGTTTGGTATAAATTAACCGATAATTGGATCATGAACAAATTAACGATAATCTTAAATTTTTATATGAGAATTGAAGTCCGTTTTGTTTTTTGCTTAAAAATTACTTGTTAAAGCAATAATATCTGAAACGAAAAGAAAAGAAATTAAAAAAAAAAATTATTAAAATAAATTACATAAGTTCTTAAAAGGTAAATTAATTAGAATATATGTATATTTTTCTTTTTGAAATAATAAAATCTCAAAATTATAAAAGAAAATTAAATTGAGAAAAAAAGGCAATTAAGAAAAGAAAACATAAAATAAGATCCTAAAATGAAATTAAATTAAAAGAGTATTTTTCTTTTGAGACCAAAAAAATATATGTAAAAAATAAGTAAATAAATAAATTAAAAATAATAATAAAGTAAAAATAAAAATATGAATAATAATAAAAAAAAAATTAAAAAAAAATATTACTCGTAAATATATTAATAAAAAAATTAATAAAATTAAACAAATAATACTTAGGTCCCCAAAACCCCAAAAAATACAATCGGGGACCGTAGTAATTGAAACTGGTAAAATAAACAATAGGGTATTATTATTGGAAGCCTCCTAAGAGAAACACAGTTTTCCGATCGAAAATATTGATTTTCAAGAATTCTATACCATCTCCTCTAAACATTTTTTTCTACTTATACATACATATATTGATACCTGAGGGGAAGATCGACATCGATCTCGGCAGCCAGTTCGAAAACGCCCTATCTCAGAAAACTTTTCAAGAACGCCCAAAGTTGCATCAAAAAGTGAATTTCGTAGAAAATATTACCTACGATAATTTTGCGCAAAGTTGTCGATATGGACTGTATAAAGTTTCAAATGTACATACAGTGACTCACCCAAGCGTTCACATGTTAATTTTTTTTTAATATTCACAACGTTTTTCGCGTAAAAATTTGTTTGTTGTTTTTTTATTAATAAATGTATCCGGAGACTTCATTGAGAAACATTTCGCTAAAAATATCGATATCGAAATATATATTGGAAACTTTCCCGACAAATATGAGTGTATCGAAAAGTTTTTCGATAAATATGTATATGTATCTCTTAAAATATTGATAACAATATCGATAAGTATAACAATGACAATATCACTGATTAAGTCGATAAAGTCTTCAATAACCATGTTGATAGATGTATCGGTAATGTCATCGATAAGCGTGGGGAATGTGAGACGCAATTGAGAGCGTAAAGATTATTTAAAACTTGTGGATATCTAAGATGGTTTCCAAAAAAAAAAAACCTGAAGCTCAGATGTATTACTATAACCTAAACTATTACATTATTTACACACTGAAATTCCAACGTTTACATTTATCTAGCAGGAACCGGTCAAAATCTGCTGTAAGTAGTTCACACCCACCTTCTCTTGTTTTATATTTGATTTACAAATATAAGAATATTTTTTACACAATATTTGTAACTATATAATATCCGTAGCATTTTCTATAATAATACGCATTCATAAAGCTAATACATTTCTTCACATTTTCTCTTTTCAGGTGAGTTGTCCCCAAACCACCAAAATCCACAATTCTCCACATTGCAAACCCGTAAGTCTGATTCCTCCTACTTTTTTATATTTTTCGTTTTCTGTGTTTCATCACCGTCATAAAAGTGATGTTGTCCTCTTTTGTAGCCGATTATTTTATAGCAGCTACCCTATGCTGCACATAAAATTGCCTGCCATATTTCTCTACTTACGAATCCATCATTATTAAAGTTCAAACCGCATCGTTAATGTTACAGTTGCAGTGGGTGCCGGACTAAGTCGCAGAGCAAATATTGCACAATTTTTATAACTGTAATAATTTATTTTTTATACATCTTCATAGTATACATTTTTATACGGCTATACTTCTTCTTACTTGTGCTTTATGCTCATCATCTGTGTGCTTTATATCCCCTCATTTATGTTGGAAGATTTTGCGGTTTTGATTAACGCAGTTGCAAGCTAATGCCTGTCAGCCGTACAACCGCAGCATACAAATCTACTTAATAGAATCTTGTTGCTGCTACTTACATACATACTTCTAAATGAAGAAGCTGTATTCCTTTGCTTGCCAGGCAGATATGTGTTTTTTTGTCTTTCAAAAGCACTTAAAAACTAGGGCCAACCGATTTATTGTATCTGATGAATTGTATTCATTGCGAATAAATGGCGTTCTTTGTTCTTCTAATTTGCTCGTGCGCTTGTTGGACTACGAAGACTTGCTTGCTAGAAAATATGGAATGCAAGAAGTACCAACAAAGTGCAAATTGTGCTCATATTTTGTATCTGCATTCAAATTTCTGTCATTTACTAAGAGAAAATTTTCAAACTGCAATTGCTTACTCCATTGCGAATACAAAAATATATCCATAAATTTTACTGGACTTGCATTTTTCCCGTTTCCTATGCAAATTTGCAATAATTGATAAATTGGCTTACTTTTCGAATTCCTACTTCTTTCGTATTTCCATTGCTTTGCTTTGCTTGCAAAGCGCTTTGGCTAGGTTTATTTTCACTAACTTTAAAACCATAAATTTACAGTTTTCAATGAAAATCTCTTTTTAATGGGCTTTCACTTGCACTCAGTGTCTTTAAATTCACTTTATCATCTGCCATTTGCTCACTTTCCAATTTTCGATCACTGAATAAATTCGAATGTATAGCTTGTATGTATGTATTAACATTAGAGTTGTCCAAAAATGCATGTGAAAAAGTAAAGTCGGATTTTTTATGCTCTCACCCGATAGGATTTTTCTATACCGAAAAACATGCCCTTATTTTTTATTTTGAAGTCAATAATATTTAGAGGCCCCTCAAAGCGCTCTAAGTTTTTCATATATTTTACTATATGGGAAAAAAACTTTTCGGAGAAATGGTATAGAATTCTTGAAAATCAATATTTTTCTATCGAAAAACTCTGTTTTTCTTCAGGAGATTTCCAGTAATAATATCTTATTGTTCTTTTAACCATCTTTTCATAGTAACTGTAATTTATAGGTTCGCTTAAAAGCCCAGAAAATTCAATAAGGGTACCAATAAAAAATCTTTAATATTAAAAACTGGTTAAATAAACAATTTGGTATTATTATTGGAAGTCTCCTGAAGAGAACCAGAGTCTTCCGATCGAAAATATTGATTTTGAAGAATTCTACACCAGTTCTACGACAACTTGTTTGTTTTTCGATATAAAATACGTGGAAAACTGTGAGCGCTTTGAGCGACCTCTACATATTTGTTGATAAAAAACCAACTAATTTTTAGCAAAAAAAAAAACCGACTTCAGCTCTCATATAAAAAAAATATATATATATATATATCTCATGATCCGCTGATCGGATCTTGACCAGATTAGTGTGGGACCACCTCTGAGACACTACCTTTCCGATGCAAAAAATTATCGAAATCGGTTGACGTGGTCCAAAGTTATGCGGAAACATACATAAAAAAAAAAAAATATATATATTCCGACGAACTGATAACCTCCTCCTTTTTTGGAAGTCGGTTAAAAAAATGGGGTATATTTTTTGGATAAAGAACAATAAGCGAGAGTAAAAGCATCAAAATTGCGACTTTAATTTTTTTGGACCACTCTAATGTACATACACAATTTTTTTTTTGCCTGCTATTTTGTGCAAAAAATATTACTTACCTAGCATTCAATTTACTCGGCAGCCGACAAAATTTGAACCGATTTATATCGGAATTATGTCCTTTTATGGCTGTGGTTTACTACTCGTTTGTGTTCATTGCCGCTCTGTTATCTTCCCATGCCTACGTGAATGTGATTCAGTACGTCGATTGTGTGGGTAAACAAACGTATGCATTTTATTAGTCTCATATACGCACTGAATAAAGGTGTTCTGTAATAAATCGTTTGAGACAAAGTGATTATGGGCAATGTATCAAATATTTATGAGGCACTAAATGCTAGATATATGTAGAAGTTCATATAGTCGGAATTATTGGCATATTCACACAGAAATAAAATGCATGAATGAATATATTTTCCACTCTTTCCAAGGTATGAATATAAAGTTGTGCGAAAACTCCTAAAGCAAATGATGATTTATTACAATACATAAAGAAACTTCTACACGGAAGACACGGACATGGTTGGGACGGAATCAAGTACTTCTTAAATGTATGCAAATGGTATTAGTTTAATAGGATTATTTATCGATTTTTTATTGATATTTTTTATCGATTTGGGTATCGATATTTTTATCGATTTTTTTATCGGCACTTTATCGATTTGGGTATCGATGTTTTTATCGATGTTGTTATCGTTTTTGATATCGACATTTTATCGATTTTGTTATCGATATTTTGAATCGGATTATTTATCGGTTTGGGTATCGATACTTTTATTGATTTTGTTATCGATATTTTTATTGATTTCGTTATTGATATTTTTATCGATTTGGCTATCGATGTTTTTATCGAATTTGTTTCACTTCTCTAGTGTGGCCTAGGCGCACTTACTTTTTTTTAATCAAGAAGACTTGTCATTTAACAGGGCACTAGTAGTGATTTGTCGCCGAGTAAGGATGGCTACATGTGGTCTACTTTTGGGCAGAGTGACTCTTAGGTAGATAGGCCTTTCTGGCCACGCGATTTCCGGCATCGGAATACATGCAGTAATGTTCAACATCAACACAAGTCCCAACTGCATTACCTCATAATTATGGAAGAGGAAATTCAAGGATTTTCACAAACTCAGGAGCACATTGCTAATTCATAGCCTCTTACATCTTGGACAACGAATTTTATCTCAATCATTTTGGGGTGTATTTAACGTTTCAAACAAACGATCTCTTAACTTAAAATCTTAAGAGAAGCTACTTCACATAATCCCCGAGCTTTTGGGAGGGAAGTATGGTTTCAAACCTAATAACAGTAATACGGCCAAAAGTATTTGCCCATAGAATTTTTCACAATATATGCAAAAAATTTTATTTTAATTTTTTCCGCTAGTTTTGTATAAAAATACAATTTCAAAATTTGTGCAAAACTAGGGAAAGTTCAATAAATTTCAAAGCAAATTTTCAACTTTTTGATCAGATTCTTTAGAAGCTTTTTGGGTATGCTGTTTTATTGTCCATTAAATTTTAGTATAATACTTTTTATGGAAACACTTTCAACAAAAAAAAATCTCAAAAATCCGTGCGATTTTTTTTTAGAAATTTTAAAATTGCATTTTTTATGTTAAAATTTAATGGGCTATAAAACTGCATTCTCAAAAAAAAAAATTAAAAAAGAAAAAACTTATTAAAAAGTAGAAAATTTGCATGCAAAGTTATTGAATTCTCCTGAGTTTTGCGCAAAGTTTAGAAATTGTATTTTTTTATGTTTTTTGTTGTAAATAGTATTAACCATATTTTTTATAAAAACTAGCGGGAAAATTTTAAATGAAAATTGTTGCATGTTGTGAAAAATTTTCTGAGCAAATACTTTTGGCCGTGAGTGTATGTATATGCATACATTAGGGTGACCCACACAAAATAAAATCTAACGAATCAATGGCCTTAAAATTACCAATTTACTTAGTAGAAAATTCTCCCATTCGGAAATATTTGTATTCCAATTTTCATAGGTGTCGGTGGGCGTTTGAAATTTTCCATGTAAATAACATAATTTTTTTTTAAGCGTAGACCAAATAAGTATGAAAACTATCTAAATTTTCTTGTTTCTGATTTTTTTTTTCAATTGAGGCCCCAGTGGTATCAATCCGGAGCAAACATCGATCGTCGTTATTATTCCGTATTAATTCGAAATAAATTCCTTTGCTGTACATTGAACTCTTCTTTATTCAGGCAGTGCCATAATGATAAGTTATTTTATTGATATATCTTTTGTATACAAGCTGTTAAATTGTTCTGAACAAATATACACTTCACCATAATGAAGCGAAAAAATATATTCATTAAAGCCGCTTTAATGCGAAATAAATAAAGAGGAAAAGTTCAATTCTGATACAGAAACATGTGAAATTTCCAATAAGCGTAGTGCGTATGCCATGAAGCTACATCTGTGGTTAAATACAAATATAAAGTCCTATATGTACATACAAACATATACGTATGTACACTCGTATGTTTACATAAACCAAGCGTCTGGCACCAGACATTCGCAACAACGCAAAGGACACTTGTCGGTTGTTGTTGGCAAAGGAGCGACCCCCCACCCCGCCCTACTACTACCACTAGACATTTGTCGACCTTTGGGGTATGTGGCAGCTCCTTCAATTCGACCGACGCCACTCTATGTTCAATTTCGCTGTTTCACTTGTGAATGTTGGCTATGGCATACCATCGACAACGACCAGAAGCCCTACCTTGAATGACTGAGTGGTCGGTCGGTTGCCTGTTTGGCTGGCGCTAGCGTGTCTGGGCATTAGTCTCTGGTTAGTGTTATGCATAGATACTTGTATGGGCGCATGTGCGTACATATGAGAATTGGGCAACTTGCCATCTTGGTGTATGTAGTAGATATATGTAGTAGATATATTGTACATACATATTTACATGGGCCCACGAGTGCAAGTTCTAAAAAAATTGAGCGGGTAAGTAATGTGCTTTACAGGGACGAACCAACGCTATATGTATATGTATATACATTAGGCTGGCTCGCGGAGCTTACTTCCTTAAGCCTTTCTTTGGAAGCTGGCTTCGAGAGAGAAATTTTATTCCCTAACTTGTCCAAAATCGAGTTTTCTTTATAACTTTTTAATAAAAAAATAAAGATTTTTATACCGATCGTCCCTTGGCAAGTAAAGGCAAATTTTCGAGCATGGTTTTGTCATGAAAAGGCTTTTCATAAAACCAACAATCTGCCGGTCGGAGGCGGCGTATAATTGTAGGTCATTCCACATATGGGACGACGTCGAGCTTTTCACTTATGAACCATATTTTGTTATCGCATCGCACCCGGAATGCCAACGAAGCGTGGCATTTCCGAACAATTCGAAACTTTAGTAGTTGCCTTATCTATGGCAAAAATTATTTCCTTGGAAGATAATATAAGCTGTGAGGCGAACAATGTGAATACCTGACCTGCAAGTCCCCGAGTTGAGTCCATTTGCTTTCCCCATCTTCAAGCCTTCGTCGTAGATGGTAGTACTGCCAGACTTTCCCGTCGGTAGACCGATGTCCCTTACTTCGCTTATTAGGGGTAGCCTTTGGTTCAGATATGCCATGCAATGCGTGTTTTGACTCCGGGCCTAATGACCCGAGGTATTTTTCAATCGTCTTATCGATACTGCATCTCACCCGATGACCAGGTGCTCCGAAGAGTCAGGCGATATCCCGAATTTATATAAGAGACTTTCTGGTCTGGAATTACATGTTGAGACGCCTTTTAGAACTCTTTTCATATTTAGAAAGTGAGAGCCAAAGTACTTCAACCTTAGCCTCGCAAACGTTGGGCACCTCAAAAGGTTGTGTTGAGGTGATCCTACCTCGTCCTCTGCCAGGCAACGCGACATAAGAGGTCCAGTAGAATGTTCAGCCTTATTGCGTGAATGCTGATAGAACAGTGACCCGTTAAAACCCCCACTAGAAGTGAGAGCGGTGGCTTTGTGAGTGCGAGGAGTGCCCTCGACCGCCTCGGTCCACCCTCGGCCAAAAGGACCTTGCGATCGCGCATGTCGTGGTATTCGCCCAGCGTTCGCTAAGCTGACATGAGGCCCATCTAGATCAATGGCGCCCCCAGCCGCTCTTTATCCGGTGATAACGTTTCAAGGGGTCCTTCCCTGGCCAGCTCGTCAGCCACGCAGTTCCCCCCCAATGTCGCTGTGACCCGGAACCGAAATAAGCCTAATGCAGAAGTATTCCAACGCGGCCGAAAGAGAGAGCAGACATTCCTTAACCAAGTTAGAGCGCAACTCTAACGAACTCAAGACACTGATAGGCGCTATCAGAATATACGCTCACTTCCCTGACAGTTATAACGCTGCTTAGCAGTGAAACCACCGCCTCCTTGATAGCAGCTACTTCCGCCTGGAATACACTGCAGACGTTCGGGAGCCTGAACTTTGTGCTGACGGAAAGCTCTCGGCAGAAAACCGCTCCACCAAGCCTGCCGTCCAGTTTCGATCCATCCGTAAAGAAGTTCACCGCACCCCTCCTCCAAAAGTCCCGCCCGGCCCGCCCACTCATCGCTTGAAAGAAAGTGGGCAGAGAAGAAGCTCCTAGGAGCCGTATCGGTGTTGCAGTAATCCTTACGATCCGGGATGAAATCGAAGCCCCCTAGAAAGAACTCCAGAGTGTCCAGTCCCTAAGTTTGCCAACCAATCGGTTTCCCTGAGTCTTTTAGCCGCTTTACTCTAGAAGTATTGTGTACATATATTAATCAAACAGTTGGTTAAGTAACCTAAAATCATTTCAACTCTAAATTATCTAAACACATTTCACAAGCCTCAGTTGTCATGGCCTTTTTATAAAAATCGCCAATATTTTTAACAATTTCACAGCGATCCAATAGCGCATTTCAAGGTCATTGCACACCCTGTATTGGTTACAGTAGAACACTGAAAGTTGGTGCTCTGTTTTCTAGGAGGAAATTTTTTTCCCCATAAAAAATTGGACCACTTTAATGTATATACATATGTATGTGTAAACAAAATTTACACTTTTGTTTTGATACTCTGTCTTAGGATTTCCTCCTTATACAAAATCCAGCATATTCTTGTTTATCTTAAGTGGACTATAAAGAATGCACACTTGTGCTTATAAATAAGCACACACAACTTGTATGGCTACAAAGAAATTTCGCACGTTTTCACAAAAGGTTTTGCGCCTAGAAAATAAAATTAAAACAAATAAATAAAAAGACAAAACACAAAAACCAGTCTCCACAGAACAAAAGAAACAAAAAAACCGTGGAACTTCACCTTGAACGGAATTCGACGACCGGCGACATTTTTTGTTTGTTTTTTTTTCCCCCCCATACGCGAATATTTTACTCTGCATGCGCAACTAAAAACAAAATAAATGTGGCGTCAAAAATGCCTTAAAATGTGGCAAGCTTTTAGGCGGCATGCAGCAATTTATATGTTTTACTTTTAAATAACTTGCACTCAAATGTGTTTAAAAACTTAAAAAAATCAAAAAAAAAAAAACTGAGACAAACTTGAACATATAAATTTAACTTAGACAGGATCACACATTTTAGTAGATTTACTTTTACCAGTTTCGTTGTGCACTACTACTACTACTGGTGCTCTGAAAATATTTCACTGCATTGCCGTTAGCTAGGCGTTGCATACCTCAAGGCGTACTTAACATGTTTGCTTACAGAACGTCCGTCTTGTTACCGCCGACAACATTTCCTCTTCCGCATTTACCCATTTACTTCTACGAGTATATTACATTTTGCATATGTTCGGTTCTTGCTAAGTCATCTATTATTATTGCGACGTAACGTCAACAGCTCCTTACCTTTTCACAAACTTCATACACATGTACTTACCTACTTATTTTTTTTGTTTACTCACATTTGTACTACATACTTACATTCTGTTGCTATTATTTTCAATATGCGCAGAGTCAGCCTTGTTGCACTTTTTCACCTTCTATACATACACACATACATACATACATACATGTGTTTGCATTCAACTCATTTCCGTAATAGTTTGCCTGCAATACTTCCTGTTTTCCTTTCAACTTTACACCTTGCCTTGTGCTTGCAAATAATCTTATAACAACATACATATGCATGTATTCCTGCTGTATGTTTGGCTGTGTGAACTATGTAGTTGCCGCAGTTGTATCCTCATTGCTGTAAATTAAAATGCCTTGAAGTTTGCCTGCAGTCATGGAATTGTAGGAACTATGTCTCTTCAGTGAGGTAGCAAATGCTTGACTCCACCTGATTGAATTTGTGGCTATGTAGTTCTGTGGCAATTTGTACTACCTCGCAAGAGGCCATAACATCGTTTTTCCCATGTTGCTGACACTATTAGCTCTGGCGATGCAGAACTGTAATTTTGTAAGTTTGAAAGGAAATATGCCCTACTCTTCGTTCTTAGGAATCAGTTTATTCTTCCTGCAAATCGTGTTCATGAATTGGAAGCTTTTACCACGGAACGTCTGTCTTTGCCTTTTTTGGTTCCAACGCCATATTGGGGAATCAAGAGTTTTCGCTAAGTAACCCAAAACATCTCGTCCTGAGCAAGAAAATGTTCAAAAAAATAGGCTGACCGCAAATTTAATGTAACCTCCAGGATTAACTGACCCATAACAGTAATCGCATATCGTTGCTCTGAAGTTTAAACCGAACTCTTACCGAACAATACGTAGTTCACTTACACTCCTTGAGGCTAGAGCGTAGTTGCAAGAATATTTGTAAAGTAAGAAGAAAATGTACAACACGTTGATTCGGGAAGAAGATGAGTACAATGACTGCTTTTTAACAGGCAACAAGCGATTCTGATCCTACAGCGCCGCTCTGCAGTTGTCTTCCAAGCGCCTTGGCTTAGATTATGACGCGTGACTAGAAACCTTTTTTCTCTAATAGATTATCATAGCATGAGCTCTCATGATTTTCATAAGCAAACATGAGCTTATGGGAATAAAGAGAGTAAAGCAGTCCATCTGTTCCACTGAACTTTATCCATTGTTACAGATGCCCACCATACATACACATACGTCAAATTATTCCACAATTAATATGAAAATAAACCCATCTCGCATGCTTATGTGCATAATAAATCATATTTACTGGAGCACTTTATTCTGCATAGGTGCATCTGTTTAACTAATTTAATTAATAATAGCAGCACTCGTGAATATAACAAAACTAAAACCAATATGACGATACCGCACTTGCGTGCAACTATGAAATTAAAACGCCCAAACACAATTTGCAGCTGTCCAGAGTTTGTTGAATAGCCACTATGCTGCTATATATTATTCGTCTGGCATATTATATAATAGCACTCATAGATACATGTGCCTCGGCGCCGTGAGGTATGCAACATATTACCGATTCGTAACAATGTGTGTGTGTGGAGGTGGAATGTACGACACTGGTGTACAAAGGCGAATACGTACGATATGCACCCCAAAAATTAAGTGTATTCAGCTTTAATTTTACTAACTAGTTAACCAAATAGTTTTATTTGGAGAATTACTAGTTTGCTTGGCGTAGTGAATTATCATTTTGCTCTTAATTTTTTCCACTCAGGTGTTGGGGATTTATGTCTTTTATAATCCAGAAAATTTTTTTATTTTTTTTCCATGGACCGAACATAACAGTTATTGATGAAAACTGTCATGGAAAAATTCACTATGAAGGAAATGTTCTACAACTAAGTGATACGTTTCAATCGATTTATTTTTTAACCGAGACTCAAATTTGAAATAAAATTTTATTTGACATTTTTATGCAAAAAAAAAAAACAATTAGTTTTAATTTTTATATTATAAATCCAAAAATAACAATTATTTTAGATTTTTATAATATATGTCTTAGGTGACGGTTATTGAAGACTTATAAATAAAAAAAAAACTTATTTATAAAAGTCATCAATAAAATCAGTCAGTGACTTTTACTTTTTAAAGTCATCAATATAAAGCAGTCACCGACTTTTATTTTTTAAATCATTCGTATAAAGCCATTAACATTTTTCGCAGTTAAGGTGTTGGGAAACAAAAGCTTACTACGACTTATAGAAATAACCGTTATAAGTATGGTTTAAAAAATACAGGTCAGTGACTGATTTTTATTTATGACTTTTATATTGAAAATATTCCTTAAAAGTGTTGCCACCTATTAAAAAAGTTAAAATTAAGCGAAATATTTTATTATGGGTATAAAACATGTGAGGTTTAAGAAATCTTTATTGTAAAAATATTTTTAAAGGCGCTGCCACCTGTTTAGGAACTCAAAATCAATTTAATTCGCAAGTTACATAATTTTTTTAAAGGGCTTCAAACGAGAAGGAGTTTAAGAAAGCTGTATCTATTCCGAAAATATCTTTGATGAGGGTTGCCACTGGCGTAGGAATTTAAAATCAATTTAAATGTGAAAGTTTGTGAGTGAGTGTGTGAGTCTGTTCAAAGCTCTCTTTGTGGATCAAATTTGGCTTACAGATAGCATACTCTTTGTCTTTTGCTATAATTCTGTACACTCGAAATTTTTTTATATTGCAGATTGATCTTCGGTATAAGCTCAACGCAGCCCTTCTGTGGCGCGTCCATGTGACGTATATCAAAGAGATTGTCTTACCCAGAGATTTAAAATCGCTCTTGTAGAGCCACTAAGCGAGCGCTTAAGCTAAGGCGGTAGGGTCTGTCACTGGATACCTGTTAGGACACTGCAAGCTCCGTTACTATCATTGTACACTGAGACCTCCTAATGTTTTACGGGCTGGCGCAGTAAACCTCACACAGACACCCAGAAAGGAGCGAAGAGCTTCATTTTTATATAGAGCTTGTATTTTCTCTGTAAGCAAAGTATTCGGTGGTTAAAAGGTGTAGATTAAAAAAAAAAGAGAAATGTGAAAACATACCAATTTTGGTGTCTCCAACACGTTTCTGAGCCATTCTAATTTTCTCAAAATTCATAGAATACAGAAATGTCGATTTTAACAACCTTTAAGGTTTACTTTATACGGGGTGATTTAATAAGACCGCAAACTTCTTTCATAAATAACACAACAAAATTTGTCGAAAATTTGTATATCATTTATAAGGCTATGATTTCGTTCTGCAGCTTTGGAATTGCGTCGGGGTTATTGGCATAGACAATATCTTTTACTTAGCCCAAATAAAGAATTCCAATGGCGTGAAGTCGGAAGATCTCTGCGACCATTTGACCCCATTGTTTCGGCAGATAATGCGTGCTGGACACTTCGTTAGCAATAGCGAAATTGTTTCATGCGCTGCGTGGCAATTGTCATCTTCCTGTTGAAACCCCATATTCTCCAAGTCCCAAGTCATCTAAGTAATTCAAAATATAAAAAGTTTGTTATCATGTACCGAAACGGTGTTGACGACGGACGGTCAGTTATGTTGACCCAAAAAATCACTGAATGCCCGAAACGCACTTCTTGCAGAACGACCATTTGCATAAAACGCTTGGATCACTTTTACTGTTCAACTGAGTATCTCTCCATGACTAAGCTTGCCAAAGCCAGTAGTACCAAACATGAGCATATCACAAATAATTGCTGTCAAAGATCTGCATCACCCTTGAAGCACCGTAAAGTGTGAACAAAAATTTTCGTAACTTTCTAGGTTTTTTTCGGGATTGTTTCAAATTATAAGGTACCTTTTAGCGTTCTTGGAAAATCTTGGAAATTTTTCGGAACATTTATGTTTATATTTCAAGCTGTTCCGAGATCTTCCGGATGGTTTTTCGTGATATATTGAACTTTTCTGGATTTCCGCGGCACTTTTCTTCGCTGTTCGTCTTTTTTCGGAACTTTCCAGCCAAAAGTCAAATTTAAATCTTAGCTTTGCTTTCTATAAATATCTAAAATGGAGAAGCAAAAACTATTTCGAGTCCTAACCGCCAAAATAACGTAAGCGACATTTTTTTCAAAATTTTCTATTTGATGCAGAAATGTTCCTTGAGCATCTAGATGCAATTCTGCATCAAAAAGACAATTTTGAAAAAAATGTCGTTTACGTTATTTTGGCGGTTAGGGCTCGATATTTTCTATTCAATGAAGTAAGACATGTCGAGCCCTAACTGCCAAAATAACGTAAGCGACATTTATTTCAAAATTTTCTTTTTGATGCAGTGTATCTAAATAATCGAGGAATAATTCTGCATCAAAAAGAAAATTTTGAAAAAAATGTCGCTTACGTTATTTTGGCGGTTAGGGCTCGATGTTACTTAAATTATTTTTTTAAATTGGTTTGTTTGACATGCATACACTAGGCGACAGATGAAAGTGCACACCTTTTCTTTTATTTCAAAAAACGGGGCAGACCTTATATAGATTTTTGTTGCTGATTTGATATGCATTTACAAAATTTTTCCAACTCGTCCATTTTTGAGCAAAAAATGGCAAAAATGGTAAATAAAAAAAAATGTATAACAAAATTTGGACGTAGTATTTCCGAAGAAAAGAATCACGTATTAATGAAAATCCAATTCTCGTGCCGATGGATTGCACAGAAAAGGGTGAGAAATTAAAAAAAAAAACTTTGTAAAAAAAACCACTATCTAGCGAAAAACATGGCGAACGATTCCACCAAGTCATAGCCGCTATCGAGAAGTGGTATAATGGGAAATCAAACTTCCACATGCTTGCTAACTATTGATGGACCTTGAAAAGCGATGATAATGCGATGCACTGAAATTTTTTTTTGTGGATTTCATTCGAGAACGCGGAAAGTGCTAAGAGAAAAAAACTGGCTAATGATGAATCTTGGATATTGGTTTTTTACTGTGGATTTGTTCATGAAATCACTTTGTTTGTAAAATCATTTCATAGATTGAGGTTTTAGTAACTGTGCGACAAGTGCATGTTATTGAAGAACTGTGTTTATTTTTTTTATTTTTCACTATCAAATCCATCAGACGAATTGGATTTTCATTAATACGTGGTTTTTTCTTCGAAAAAACTACGTCCAAATTCTTTTTAAAAGAAATTTTTGAAATTTGCCATTTTTCGACACTTCAATAGCTTTTTCTCAAAAAATTTGTAAATGCACTTCAAATCAGTATAAGAAAAATCTTGGTTCCGTTTTTTGAGAGAAAAAACCGGCAAAATTTTGTTGAACCTTGTTGTTTATGAAAATATAGTTCATTCTATAGTATAAATCGTATAAATCATATTTTCACACTTTTTATAAAGCTCACAAAGTTTCAAAAAGTTTTCATCAAAATGTTCCACTTTTTATTCAGAATTTCTAGAAAATGCAGTTTTCTAGCCCATTCAATTTTAGTCGAATGAAGTGCAAGTTTCAGACGGCTAAAAAATTCCGTTGATTTTTTTTTTTTTTTTTTTTGTGACAGATTTGTGCACTTTTTCCATATAATCATGATTTTCTTATAAAATTAAATGCGGTAGAACGTTAGCAACAAAATTTCAAAAAATCAACGTCAGTTTTTGTAAATTGTACTTGTTATATAAAAAAAAGCAAAAGCAGCCTAAAAAAAAAAATTCAAAAATCAACGCTAAATTTGAATTTGCTGCAAAACTGCATACTCGGAAATTTTGTAGAAATTCTGAATAAAAAGTTGAAAACTTTGATGAAATTTTTTTGAGTTTTTCTGAACTTTATATAAAGTATGAAACTTTGATTTATGTGATAGAGAGAACTAAATTTTCATAAATAATTAATGCATAAAATTGTTCGTGAAAATAATTGTTAATATTATATAAGGACAAGGTGTACACTTTCATTTGTCACCTAGTATGTTTCTGGGTCGCCTTAAAGTCGTTGCATTTGTCAAACACCGGACTAATGCTGAGTTTCCACTAGCCATTAAATTACACAATTTTTAATGACAAGGTTGGACATAAAAAAAAATACCTGCGCCATTACGTTCATAAAAATAGTCTGTTTCCACATGGCCTTTTTTAAATGCTATTAATTTTTTTTGTCATTTGCCTGGTGGAAATTCGGCCTAACACTTTGGTGTCAATTGACCTTTGTATGTATACAGGGTTATGATTTGTACTTATATACTTAATTTTTTCTTTGATATAAGTGCGCTTAAGTATTAGCTTATCGTTCTCAGTGATTCTCAGCTGCTTCATTGTTAAGTTGTTTTTTTTTTGTGTTCACTTTCTTGCGAGTTTTTGTACACATGCTTTGTTGTTGCGTTATTGTTTGCGTGACTTTGCTGCATCTGCTTCCACTTATTAACATTTTGAACTCGAATATTACTAAATTCTTGTTCACTACTAATTACTTGAACATACATATGTACATACATACATACATACATATATCCAAGCCACTTCTCTGGTGTTTCCTCATTTCGTAGAGACTGCTAATTTCGCTTTTATGTGCGCTCATTTGTTGGAACAAAAAAGAAAAGAGCTCTTTTTAATTGCATTTATTTAATTGAAAATGAGGAACGTCCGCCGGGCCGGCAGACAGTCAACAGAACTGGCAACAGCATTCAAGTCAAGGCCTTTGATATTTACAGAAATAGAAGTTGAATGCGATTTTTTCTTTTTTTTACTTGCGTGCAATAAATATGTACTTACATGTATACTTAAATACATACATAGTACTTATGATGTACATAATATACATATAAAATTTTTACATACATACCTACCTAAAATTTATACAGTTCTCACTATCTACAAATGCCACGCATAAACCACAACTAAATACCACTCTTCATTCAACGTCATATGTATTTAATATTTTCATCCAAAACATTTCCCATTTCCGAAATTCCAAAACCAACAAATGTACATATGTATATTTATTTGTAAGTATGATTCACAATCATGCACCAAGCGTAATTTTCTCATTCATCATTTTCTTATCATCATCACATTTCTCTATTCATTTTCAACTACCGGCAAAATTGTTTTTCCTTCCATTTTACTTTTATCAATCAGCATTTCCATTTCCACCCCTAAAAATTTGTGGCACTTAGGGCCGTTTTCTAATGTAAGCAGTAAAGTTGCCTTTACTAGCAGGGCAGATAAATTGTTCCTCACTTTAAAGTGTTTTCGTTCTCTTACCTTGCCGGTAAAAATAAATTTGTTATTCCGTATAGTGAAACTTCACTACATTTCCGAGAGTGAAACTTCACTACATTCGTCATAAAATTTCAAAGGTTGGCAACGCAACATAAGCAAATATAGAGCAGGAGCAACTGTTAGCAAAAACCAAAACCTTGGTTGAAATATCTAATATATCTGACTCATGAACCAAAACCAGACCAAAATTTAAAGTTGGGTACAAATTTTAAAGGTTGCATCGGGTGAGCAACAGTTTATCGATTCGAGAAATTAATGCGCTGATGAGAAAACGAAAACTCGTATATCGAGACGATAAAGTGGCCGGTAAACTAAAGGTTAGATGAGAAAACGGCCCTTAGTGAAAATGTTTCATTTACTTTCTCATACGTTATTCTTCTCTGTGCCTTTGCATTGATTGCATTATCGCATGCTACTTTAGCATCAACAAAATTGTTACTCGCATGCGATTTCATATTTAGTTTACGTTCCACACACATACTAATCTCTCTGGCGTGCTTTGAGAAATTAATGTACTCTCGCAAGCAGTGTTGCGTTTCTGTTGAAATTTCAGCCCAATTTTTATAGAATTTCAGACGAGTTTTTGATTGGGTAATTTTTGATATCACGAAAGTTTTATGATGCTTATTAAAAAGTAATTTACATTCTTATTGTTAAATATAAACTATGTTAATTTATTTAGGTTATAAATTGTTGGTTGGTTCATTGATACAAGAAGTTGTTAATTTTGAAAGCGAATTTTATATTTCAAATCAATAAAATTAAAGGGCAAATTTTAAAGTAATTTTATTACAAAACTAACTTTTAAGCCTCAAAAGCATTTAAAACCCATTTCTAAAGGACCACTATTCTTATATAATTATAATCAATGCTTTTATCTATTTAAAAACGTCTCAAAAATAAAATTTCAAGATTGCCCTTTTTAAATCTCTCTCTATGTTTACACATTTTAACCACTCCTTGACCAGCCTAATGTGGAAAAAATTATATTTTTTAAGATTTTTTTGAAGTATTTTAAACGAAATGACAATTGTTTTTGGAGAGGTTATTCAGAGTCCATATATTTAAGTGCGAAAAAAATAATTTTTTATGGAATAAAAATGCAAGATATTATCGACAGAGAAAATTGTTGAAGTCACCGGTCATATTTTTCGTGGAATTTGAGAGCTAAAAAACCAAAATAATTAAAAACTTAATAATATTGGCTTAGGAAGTGCGTAGATTTTTTTAAAATTTATTTTTGTTGGGATGGGGCACTTTAAATTTAGGTCATAAAAAGTCAAAAATAAACCAAAAACCTGTACGCACTTCTATAAAGAATCGTATTACAAAGTTAAAAGCCAAATACGTGTCATTGAATAATTTGATTTTGAGAAAATTTCAAGTTTTCCAAGTGCTTAGCAGTCGGTCAGAAGCGCTGCCGGAAAACTCATTTGCAAGAAATCTGATTTTGGTTTGCCTATAACCGAAATAATAATATTTTTCAGAAACGCGTGCTCTAACAAGCGATAAGTTCTCAAATGTCAAATACTACTAATGTGAGCTTGAACTTGCTTGTAATATGTATTACGTATGAACAAAAAATTATTATTAATTAAATTTTTCTTAGATACCTGTGTAACTGAGTAAATATTTAACTTACGTATACTGGCATAATTGTTGTAAGCTCGCCAAATCATTCAAAATAATTGAAGCAATACATATTTACAATACATATTTGTAGGTCCTTTATTGACAAAACCAGTCGCGCTAATAACAATAGCGGGATTCGTGAAACGTCGCGAAGTTGTTACAATTGTCGGGGCTTTTGCAAAATTTGCCACCTTGCAACACAGGTTAAAAAGTTTTGCATTTGCAATCCGGAGTTGCGATAGGTCGTTCATAAAACTTTGTTCGCAACGTTGCCATTTTGCCAAAAATGCTACTTTGCGACGTTTTATAAATCGCACCATTAATTGTATTGTGAGAAACTGTTACTATTCAAATAGTTTCGGCTAGACTACTACATACTGAGCGGTTAGTCGAATTCGAGAGGTTGACGGAATAATTGCTATTCGACTATCGAGCGACAAAAAACTTGCTAATCGACTAGTCGACTAACCGAACAAGAGCTTTACTCTTTATGAAATCCACCAAAAATTGAAGTGATCCCTTCATTTCCATTGAAACTCAAATTTCGCCTAAATAGAGAAATTCTTCCTAAGTTGGCATTACTGATTTTGACTCCATCCACAGAGAATTTGCCAATTTGAAAACGTTATATGGCTTAATTTGGTGATTTTGCGAGAGTGGCATAAACTAGATCCTGCTTTACCGAAGACTAAGTATTTCTAAGTTTTTATAAGGAAGCCCATATTTCAGTTAATTAAAGTCAATGGAACACAAACGGACTATTAGAAGGACATATTTGCATGTTTTACTTATTTTATTGGAATTTTTTTTTTTGGATTCATAATTTTGCAACGAGTAACTTTTAGATTTTTTGACTTTTTTATAAAAAAACAAGTAAGAAAGTCTAAGTTCGGGCGGAGCCGAACATTAAATACCCGGCGCAAGTATTAAATATATGTTTTCCACCTTTCCGAAAGCTAAGCCGGGGTGTATACATTTTAAGTAAATTAGCAACCTTAAATTTCGAAATATTGAAATTTCAAGCATATCTGAAATTTACCGTTATATGAAAAGCGGCCTCAATTTTAGTCCGATTTCAACAATTTTCAACGGTTTGCTTTTATGTGGCAAGCACAATAACCATACCGAGCTTGGTACAAATTGCTAGAACGGTTAGCGAGATACATATATGTGATCACAAGTGGGCGGTGCTACGCCCATTT
>NW_016162252.1:0-23511 GCF_001687245.7 Rhagoletis zephyria | reverse complement strand
GACGGACGGACGGACGGACGGACAGACAGTCACCGCTTAATCGATTTCTCTTTTCATTCTGATCATTTATGTATACATTTGTCTATATCTATCTCGATTCGTTTTGCCTGTTACAAACAACCGTTATGTGAACAAAGTTATAATACCCTTGTGCACAAGTGCGCTCGGGTATAAAAATAAACCATTCTATTTTAGGAGAGCTCTTACGATGCAAAATTCATAGAAGAAGAAAGTCTTCACCCATATTGATTGTGACGGCTGTTTCCAAGACTTTTGTACTGGATTTATAATTTTGCAACGGAGTGTATTTCCATTTACATATTTGCCCGCTCGTTATGCATATTTGATGATGCCCATAGTTCAGTAATGGTGCGCAACTGAGCGAAAACTTTAGCTACTAAATCGCTCTATAAATACATACGTGTGGTTATGAATAAATTAACGCGGTTTATATTTCTATTAAAAGTTTACGAATCATTTATTATTTTCAATAACAATAAAGAAAAGTGAATTCCTTGTCGAATTCTTTTTATTGATTAAAAAAAAAAAAACAAAAGCGATTAACTAACTTCACTTTCGTTTTAGTCTGTAGAGAGCTATATTTGCGTTTCAATATTTAAACTATTGTCACCATTTAATCCAACTTTTCGCAGATTAGCAGTCCATTGTGTTTAGCACATTCGGTTCTTAATATTTTTTGTTTGCAAAGTTGCTGGCTTTCACGAGTACCTACTGACAAAGTAACTTTGCTTTTTTTTTGTTAGACTTTAGTATGACTTAAGGCAGCAAGAGAAAGTTTTTTACTAGAGAAACTTTTTAAAAACCACTGGCACCTAATCCCCATCGGTAAATAAGATTGAACAGTTTTGTATATATATGTACATGCACTGCAGTGCTTGTAGTAGCTTGCAACGTATTGTCATATGCCATAATCATCGCCTTTCGATTCATTACACATAAATAAATCTGGTATTGAGTGCAACACAGCTGTAATTTGCAACTTTGCATTTAACTTTCGCTTCCTTCGGGGAATCTATGTGGTTTCGATGTCAATGTACATCTATACTTATTCATAAATATGTATGTATATATGTGTACGCAAGTAAAAACGGACAGCGGTTGCCACATATTTAGTGACACTGCTCTTTTATAAGTTTTCACCATTTATTTTTTCTTTATTAATTTTTAAATTATTTATTTTTAATTTATTTATTTTTAATTTATTTATTTTTAATTTATTTATTTTTAATTTATTTATTTTTAATGTATTTATTATACCCGAGCACTTGTGCACAAGGGTGTTATAACTTTGTTCGCATAACGGTTGTGTGTAACAGCCAAAATTAATCGGGATAGATATAGACAAATGTATACATAAATGCTCAGAATGAAAAGAGAAATCAATTAAGCCGTGTCTGTCCGTCTGTCCGTCCGTGTACACGATAACTCGAGAAAATGTTGAGATATGTCTACGAAATTTGGTAGGTAAGTTACCCTTTATCCAAGGTAGGTTAGGATTGAAAAGGTGAGAGATCAGACAATAACCACGCCCACCTCCCATATAACGGTATTTTCGAAATATGCAAAAACTACGATATTTCCACAAATCGTTCCAAATCCAAATCCAAATCGTTAAAAGCTGGTACGCAAAGTAGAATTTTGACATAACTGACGGTCTAAGTTATGAAATCTTTTGAAAATGGACATGGCTTTTTTATCAACCTTCGCGCAAAAAAGGCAATATGTTGAAAATAAAGAATAAAGACGCCAACTTACAACAATCACTAAACAAGACCCAAGATTATTGATTTTTGTAAAATGGGCGTGGTATAAAATTGATTTGAATTTGATAATTTTTTTTTTGATTTTGATGAATTTCGTTAGAAATTTTCCAAATTCTTATAAATCTTGTACAAGGTTTAAAACTTCGAGTTGTAATATAAATAATATTTTTGTGAAAAAATAAAGAAAGCGGAATTTAATAGTCAGGACTTATAAAGAACTAGTGTCCCTAAATATGCGGCCACCACTGTATGTATGAACACATGCAAGTTCTATGCATGTGCATATGTTCAATATCAGCAAGTAATTGACGATATGCAAAAACTTTATTGTGTGCATAAAAACAGCGAAGAGGCAGATCGAATTTGCTCCAATACTGCGCCGCTTTTTTGCTTTGTTTTATTATTAATATACATAAAAAATATTGTAATTACTGTAATACTTTTTCATTGCATAGTGCATTGTTTGAGCAAAACTTTCAACTGTTAATACTTTCATCAATGAATGACATTTCAGCATCGTTGGTTTATATTTTATGTTGAGGTCCGCCCTGACTGTACACAGTGACTAGGCACTATTTTTTTGTGATTTATGTTTACACTCAATTTATACCTTAGATATCCTGCAGTGTCTGAAACGAATATATTTACCAAGGAATGAAACCGATTCAAAATAACGTTCCGGTTTCGGTTTCGGTTTCGGTTTTGCCAAGTGTCTTCGGTTTCGGTTTTGGTTTCGTTCTTCAAATTTGTTTCGGTTTCGGTTTCGGTTTCGGTTTCGTTCCGGTAGATTCACAGATCGGAGATTTAATTTATTAGGCATCTTTTTAGTAGTTTTTTGCAAAAAGTTGTTTCAAGTCCTCCAGAAATTTATTTAGCTGTTAAAAACTTGACGACACCTTAATGATATTTTGGAAAATATCGTGATATAGGGCTCCACACAAGCCACCGATCCTAAAGATTCGACAAATGTCAAATGCTCCGTCGATATACCAGTCTACCATCAAATGGCAGTTTTAGTGTCTGACGAAACCCACTAATGCCGTCTTCCACTGGCTACAATTTTTGCATACATTTGCAGACAACGAAATATTTTAACACGAAATACATTTTAGACACTTTTCGGCCCATACGAATTTGCTATAAGTTAGCTAGATACATACATAGTTATTTATGCTATTTTTTCTACGGTTTTCCGCGTGAATCTGAATGACATCTTAAGTGCGTTTTAAAATTAAAACCTTCATAAATGCCGCTCATAATACAATTGTGAGAACAGTGTATAAAAAAATTAGCCTGGGAAAAATGTATGATTGTGAGAAACAGATAGGCTCAAAGTGTGTGAAAAAAATTACAAAAATGAGCTGCAAAATAATAAAAAGCATACCCCTGCTATTATATAATTTCTGATACACAAAAACGAAAAAAATTAGACCTGAGCCAATAGTTTATTTTTATGGCTATGCGTAAAGCCAGAATTTTTTGTATGAATACTAACTATATTTTTTTAATAGCCTAGGATTTTGCTTCTTACGACGTAGAGCACAAATTTTTCATTTTAGTTAATGGCTTCATTTTGCAAGCTTAAAAAGTTGCAGAAATTTGCACTTAAACTGTCTTTAGTTTATAAACGCGTTGACTCAGACACTGTAGCCGAGTGGTTAGATGTGCGAGGACCTAGGCTGGAACTTTGGCCTGTGCAATATTCAAAAAAGAAAAAGGTTATTTCTCACAGCTGTCGTAAAATTGTAGGTCCGCGAATTTTGTGTTATACATACATAAGTAGGAGAAGCTCGGCTAAACTGGTAACAAAAATGTAAGCGCCAAACATTTTATTTACAGTCGGTGCCAAACGTAAGTGTACAGCTTGTTGTAACATAAAATTCAAAATTATTTTTATGCAACATTTTTTTCATTAATTATTTGTGAAAATATAGTTCATTCTATAATATAAACCATATAAATCAAATTTTCACACTTCATACAAAGTTCACAGAAATTCGAAAAATTTTCATCAAAATTTCAAAATTTCTATCCAGAATTTCTTGAAAATTTCAGTTTTAGTTAAACAAAGTGCAAGTTTCAAGTCGCTAGAAATTACCGTAGATTTTTTATATTTTTTTTTTTTTGTGGAGGGTGTTGCGCGTTTTCTTTCATATAACGCGTGCTCAAACCCTATTTTTATATGGAAGAAAATGCGCAACACCCTCCACAAAAAAAAAAAAAGTTTTAAAAAGTCAACGGTAATTTCTAGCGACTTGAAACTTGCACATTATTAGACTAAAATTGAACAGACAACAAAACTTCATACTCGAAAATTTTCTAGAAATTCAGAAATTCCTGGTGCAATTTCTGATTCCAGCAACATCAGCAGAAGTTTTTTCAAATACTGTCGCCCGCCGGCAGACAATGGCAAACCTCTGAGTGTACTCCTGTCATAAAAAAGCAGAACACGAATTTTATGAGAAGCTCGGCCAAACATGTTTAAGCGCCAGTCATTAATTTTTTGAAATTAAATAGGATATAATACTGTTCATCCCCAAACAACCTAGTTCATAATTTTAAAATCATTTAGGGGCTTTACCTTAAACTTCGAAAAACTTGAAAATTTTGTTGGATTTGTTTGAGATGAAAAAAAACCGTTTTTGTTCGATCAAAAAATTCGGGTTTTTCGGTATTCGATTCAAGATTTCAAAAAACTTATAGTTATTAAAAAAAAAAGGGTGGAAACCGGTTTGGGAAAACTGAGTCAATCACACTACGGTGGTGATAGTACAATCAACTCTAAGACAGAAAAAATTAATCATTCAAAGGTTAATGATTTCCGGTCAATAAGTCTTCTATCCGTCATTCTAAGGACCTACCTGACAGCCTCCCTGGACATTGAAAGATCCTCTAATAATGTTCGGACGGAGGCAATAAGCAGCACACTATAGTAGGATGGATTGACTTCACGCTTGTGAGCAGAGCCTAGGATCCGTCAGAAAAAAAACCAGAGGCACCCCCGAGGGAGACGTACTATTATCTCGTATCCTCTGGCCTTGGCGGCTTTGGAAGAGATACACCAATTTAGAAGGAAATAAGACAAGTGATGTTTTCCATCTTCACAGACTAAAAAGGAACAATTTTTTACAGAGCGCACATTTTCCTAGTAAGACAAAACCCTATCACCTGGAATACTCTTCAGTACCGTGATTCAAAAGGAGTTTGTCGAAGAAAACTTCAAATAATCTATTCTCTCAGCTGGTCTACCCACAACAGAAATGTGCCATGCCCTGGCGATCGGACTTAACAGTGGCTGTAGAAATACTGGTACACCAGACCATCACAGTCTGAAATATCCATAATCACAGATATTGGAACTGACGGTAAGAGTGAATGACAGAGGGCATGTCTCCCACTTCATGTCTTTGCACTTTGCAGTATACTTGAAAGGCGCGCACAGCATGTCTGTGTCCAAGTAGTGTTTCAATTAACGACGGTGAACTCAAGCAACACAACTGGCCTCCACGTTTGGCCCGCCACGCGCCCTACAACCATTACACTTGCGGCCACCTAAGCCAAGCCAGACAGTGCAACAGTCCATTGCACACGACACACGGTGTTAGGCGTGGCGAATTGTTGTTGCTTTTTCGTGTACTTGGATGCTGCATAATTTGCCGACTTAGTAGTGGCTGTAGAGCTGCCCACAACTGCATTTCCTGCGCTGCATACTGTCGAAGAAGAAGAAGAAGAAGAAGAAGAAGAAGAAGAAGAAGAAGGAGGACTGAAGGAAGGAAGAGGTGGCGCATAACAGTTTACACTGGCTGATCTGGTTATTCGTTAACAACCAGCCAAACAATTGTAAATGTAAAATTTACTACATTATGCGCAACAATGACAATGCTAGCAACAACAATAATAACAACAACACAATGTAGCATCAACAAGTATGTCAACCAGCCAGACCTACGACGTTTTTGTGCGTTATTATGTCATATAGTACATAATCATTTACAACGACAACAACAGCAACTACTCAAGAGCCAGTCATTGACCGCTTCAGTGAGTTGGATGCGCGATGGATGGTACTCGTACGATAGATAATGGTAAGGCAGCAAGCAAGCAAGCAAGCAGGTGGCGGAAACAAGGCGTAACAATGAGAACGACTATGCGATATGGCAGACATCGGTCCATGTTTGTCTGACAACTGATGCTGTTTTGCTGATAAAATATATTTATATATATGTATGTCGTTACATATTTGCATATACATACATACTACATATTAGGGATGTTAATTTTTTCGCTTTTTACGATCACTGGATTTTCGGGATCCCGTTATCACAATCCCGGGATTAGTCCCGAGATTAAGATATTCATTGCTTTTCAACCACTTAAATCGAGAAAATTGCGTCTATATTGTTTGAGAAGCTCTCCACCTTAAAATAAATAATAATTAAATGGGTTTGAAACCTTCTATTTTATTTAAATATGCGTTTTTATTTTTTCTATCTGACGTCAGCATTTATTTTAAAGGACGTTGTTATTTCAAAGATATGATTAATTCCAAAAACCATTAAAAAAATTCAATGCAACGCAGATTAAAAATATGGCTACAAATTAAAGACGATTTTTTTTTAGAATTTGAAATAATGCATTTTTTTTGGGTTCACAAGGACGAATAGGTTGTTTTTTAAGTTGATAAAGTTAGAAGTACGAAATTCGTGGTTGTTATCGAGTTTATATCAGTCCTTAGCATATAATTTTTTCCAAAACAAATATTGCGAAATTTCAAGGTTAAAATTTTAAAAGGACATTTTCAATACTACAGTTATATAGCAAAAAATTTAATATGTTTAAATTCTTCAGAATTTCCTCACATTTCACAAATTTTTTTTTTAATTATTTTTGATTTACTGACAACAGAGTGAAAAACTAAAAACGCAATTTTACTATATTTGACCCATTGTTTCGCGAATGTATTGGTTTTGTGTGTAATATTTACTATCGCACGGTGTTATATGTATAATGACCTAGACATTTATAAAAAATATTAGTCAAGAAAAGGAGTTTCTATTATTGCCATCAGTGCAAATTACAAATCCCGAAAATCCGCAAAAGATTTTTGGGACCGCAAAAAGGCCGGTATCCCGGGATCTCGGTATTACCATTCCTAATACATAGGTATGTACATATGTATATGGGCGATTCCACCGTCGCGGGTTGGACATTTGTACAGAAAAAATTTTCTTTCTTGTTAAAATTTAAGTATAAAGTACTCATACATTTTAATAAAGCTACACCTAATTGACTATTATAAGTGTTATTACAAAATACGAAAAAAATTCCAGCTTACTTGTATATGGGAAAATCTGATTTATTTCTTCTGTCATGGGTGGGACAAAAAAAGAACCTGCTTTTTAGATATATTTTACGGAAACTGTGCGAATTAATTTCACTTTTCTGTGTGAACTTGAACCAGGAACACAAACAAAGCAAAAACTACAAAAAAATCATGGCTTTATTATACAAAAAATCCGAAATTCCTCTGTCACGGGTGGGACAACGTTTGTCACGGGTAGGACACCTACGAATTTTTATATGAAAAGGAGTTTTCAGTGTGATCCATATGTAAAGATTAGTTATTAAAAAATATAAGAAGCCAAGTAGGGGTTAAATTCACTCACATTTTATCTTAGGATGGTATGGCGCCTTTTATATAGAAGAAAATGCTTAGCACTGCCAGTCAAAAAAATTATTAAAAATGAACGCGATTTCCTAGTGTCTTGAAATTTTCACTTTTACCTACTTAAATTTAATGGGCTACAAAACTGCATACCTAAAAATTCTGAACAAAAAGTTTAAAATTTTGCGCGTAATTGTTAAAGTTTGTTGAATTTTTATAATTTTTGTAAGAAAATTGAAATGTAGTTTTAGGTGGTTCCGGTTAGGTAATGTGCTAGACTTTTATAAAAAAAAACTATAAACGTTAAATTAACAAAATAAAAAAACAAAACTGGTCAAAATGTAACTTAACTTAATCAGCTGACCACAAGGGTATATAGATATTGGACGAATCCGCGCACTCCCGCAGGTAATAAAAATGCATTTAAAGCTTTAATTTGTTATTTTTTGGTTGGTTCAAGATTTTTACAAATGTCTTATCCACATGTTTGTAAGTTTCATAAAGAAAATTGTTTTTGCACTGAAGTCCACTTTTCCATGGAATCTCCCAGATGTAAATACACTCGGGTGCATAAATATAAATCACCTACGAGTGGGCTAGTGTTGCTTATGGCGCTCCTGTTTTTGATGACAGTGTATCGGTGTTTACCTCGTAATGAGCACCGTTTGCAGACTACAATGTTGCACATTAAAAGCGATAACAACCAGCCACCACGCTTTAATGTTCTACTAAAAAAAAAAATAGTCCTTTAAATGTAACTTGGCATGAGTGTCGTATGCAAGATAAATTCAAATTGACATATTTATTTCACAAAAAGGTTCACTTGGAAGCGTAAATTTATCGTTTTTTTTAGTAGTACTCCCACTACTTATGAATCAATTGTCCACTTAATCCGGTGGCATACTTAGTGATTTTCGTTTATGTCTGTATGTAAGGGCTCTTTAGTTAATCGAGTGTTCTGGTTTTAATGGCAGAAAATTGTTTTACACTATGTATCTATTTACTTGTTTCATAAGTCAGAATTTTTTCGCTATGACAATTTTGACGCATTGCGGTTCGTTTATAGGAGTTCTGTTAAACTGCATCAAACTTGCCATATTGGAAAAAAATGATGACTTATTCCCTTCGGTAATTAACCGATTCAATGTGTACCGTACACATTCGGTAAATGTAGCAACTAGCGGCATTCCTAACGCTGATCTAAGTTGAAGAAATCCATTCGCCCAGTCCCCTATGACTGGCATTTGGTATGGGAATGTTTACCCGGACATATTTCTTTTAGCATGGAGTCGGCACTTTCCAACCCTAGTATTTTGCCAATCCCAGAAGCCATGGTTTAACAAGTTCTCATAGAACCTGGGAGTTTTTTTATAGTGTTTTTACCTATCAGACAACGGATCCTTTTCTTGATAAAAACAAGTGACAAGTGATCTTGTTTAGGTGCTGTTTAGAGCCACAAAAATTAGTTTAGGTGCTCACTTAGTTTCCGAGAAAACCGCAAAAAATGTGACAACACGCCAACTGATCCAAAACGCTTTTTTGCGAATTTTTCAGAAACCGAGTGAGCACCGATATTAATTTTAGTGGCTCTAAAAAACACTTAAATAGCACTTAATTCCTTAAAAATATTTATCAGAGTTCGACTAAAACTTAGAAAGTGGGTTAGCCAGCATGACAACACGCCACTTTTTTTATGTCCAACATACTCTGTATGGAAGAAAATTCTTAACATCGTCAGCCAGCTTAATATATGTATGCACGCTATTAATGTATGTTACCACATAAATTTGGACTACGTTCACCGAATTCTATAATTATTATTTTTTTTTCATTGAGTTATACCGAAATTAACGGTACTCTTACAGTCGGTTTCACCAGCAATTTAAATGAAAATGATTTTTTTATTTTTTGTCAATTTCCATATAAAAAATTAAAATAATTTTTCACTTAAATTGCAACTTGGCAAACTCCGAATTGATTGTACACCCATGACTTCTTCGGCAAAATTTGTTTAGAATTACACGTAGAATCGTCCTATGCTATATGCGCTTAGTCAAAAGAAGAAAATTGACTCGCCCTAAAAGCTGCATGGTAGGAATAATTATACACGTCTCCTCAACCACAACAGTACGCACTGCTGATCACCACATTCTCAATAGAAGACTTTCTTGAACAAAACTAGGCGCCGTATACTGAGTGATGATATCAATACAAAGATCTTTAAACATTCCTTTACATTTTAGCAAATTTTGAGCCAAGAAAAAAAATTAAAATTCTTTCAAAAAAAAGTGAATTGCCAACTACCTTTTAAAATACGCATGAGACACAATTTGTTGTTGTTGTTGGTCACACATATGCAATTTAACTTGTTTACTTGCTGATCCACAACCAACTGACTCGTCGACTACCGGTTTAGTATGTTACGCGCCATTATTTCAAGGCGCATGCAACAACTGTTGTGTACGAGTAACACTCAAATGGCATTACAGGAAGTGCAACTGAAAAATGTAAGCACAACAAATGCAACAAACGACAAAGGTAAGAAAAATGAAAATTAAAAGTGGAATAGATGTGTGGTGGACGTGAGATTGAAACGGAGGCAGTAAGTGAGGTAATTTTGTATAACACGAAAACGTGATGTTGACCAGTTTCTGTGCAGCAAGTAGCGGCAGTCTATGTAATCACCTTGGCGCTGTTGCTCTGTTTCTTGTTGTTGCTTTTATTGTTGTTGGGGCATCAACTGTTGCATGCGTTACGGTGTACGGTGCACAAATGCAGGCATCTTTGAACAGATAATCAGACTCGTACAAATCTGCGGTCAACTTAATGATTACCTAGTATGTGTGTGTGTGCGCATTAGTCACCTGCGCTTTGCTGCAAGTTGTTTGGTTCACCTGCAACTACTGCGACGAGAGTACTGTCAGTGCTCCCAAGTGGTTTTTGGCGCTCAATCAGACAATTTACAAGTGGAACGACCATAAATGGCAGTGTCAGCGTACAAGGTAGTCAGTCGCAACGATACAAATTTAGGCACATACATACATAGATACGTTCATTCGTGTGTGCATAATGTGTACCCAGTGGAAAATGTTATGTGTGGTAATCGAAAAAAATGATCAGTAAAACAGCCGTTTTTCCAGCGATGTTCTAAGAAAAGTGGGACATTAAATTTTGCAGTAGCAGTAATGCAGTTATGAATGTTATTTGATACGATTTTTTGTGACTTTTTGGATATATTAGAATGCTGATTATATATTAAACAATAATAGAATTTAGAACTTCTAAGAACTACATTACATTATTTAGCACGTATGTAATACATTACTACTTTTCCCACTGGGTAAGTTCGTACATATGTATGTATATATGTATAGGTACTAATGTGCTCATGCTCATGTCAGCATGTTCGAATTAATGGTATAATAATAAAGCGGTTTTGGGGCATGAGAAACCTGTGTGCGATAAGAAACGTTAGTAAACAAAAAAAAAAAAAACAAGAAATTGATAAATCGCTGTCTTGTACGCAACGGCTGGTTTACTGAGGTGAACTAGGAAGATTCTAAGTATTCTGCGTCATAAATAAGGTGCATTTGCTAACAAAATTCTCCATAAATAATAACAATTAAAAAACTGAAACTATTCAGTGCTCAGCGGATTTCGAAATGGTGAATGTTGCACACATTTCTCAAGCCAAGAAGTTTTCATCCCATTGAACCTACCGGAAAATACTCTGGAAGTATCGTGTGGTAGGCTGGCTCTCAACCCAGCGGCGCAAGCGCACATTACGGAATCGAATACGTCTTCAAAATTTTGCATAAGCATGACGACTTTTTAGTTAGCTTCCTTTAACTGCCTTTTTACTTGGAATGAAAAAGTAAACGATTGTCGCTTACTCTTCCGGCAAAAGCACTCACACCTTTCCATCTGACTTCCAAATCCAAATCTTTCAGGTTAAACGACACTGTGCAGCTGTTTCTTTGCTTAGTTTTTGAGTTACAAACTTCGGTGAATCTGCTTTGATTTGCCAGAGCGAGGCAAACATGTTCATCGCGTTGGACAGATTTTGTGTAGAACTGCGCCTCGCTAGTTCATCCGCTGTCTCATTCCTATATATGTATCTCATATGTCTTAGCACCCATAGTAGGGTAGTTTCCAACTGCTAAGAAAGTGAGACCAATTCTATTCTACCATCCTCCACAAATTAGTCACCCATCCGAGGAGGAGAAGAGCTCCTTGTCGGCTGACTACATAAGAATATATGTATTCACATGCAGTTTTGTGGGTGCTGCACTTAATCCGGATTAAGTTCTAGAGTTAGTTCTCAGAACTAACGCAGATCAGTCGCATCTTCGATGATAACAGTGACCAGAAAGGCAAGCTGTTGTCTATTGTGAATAAAAAATAAAACGATAATACACAACACGTTTGTGTTTGACCGAGCTTCTCCTCAGATTTGCGGCAGGCGCTTTGATGTTGTCATAGAAAGGAGAGGGACCGACCAACAGTTCTACGTTTTGTTTATGAGAAGTGGATTTTCATGGCAGAAAGGGGCAGGAGCGACCGTTATTAGAAAAGTTAGTGGTCGTAGCTGCGTTATAAAGAACAATTATCTTGGACTCAATCTAAATTTTAATCTTAATCCTAAGCATAATCTTAAACAGATGATTAGCAATAAAGGTAACTAGATTAGTCTACTTAAAAAAGAAAAGTAGTTTGCTAATATACTGATAAAAACTTTCCGAGTTTTTCATTTGTAAAGGTCTTGCCACTACATTTGCAGTTAATCACAAGCAAACGTCGTTTCTTATTATCTGGTACGCTTTCAGTTTCTAATTATACCAAAAAAGTATAATTTAATCAATAAGCACATTTTCGTCGCCAGACATATTTTCACACCGCTCACATTGCTATCGATGCTCCTGTTAAGTCTTCCATGTCGCTTCATCTGTAATTTTTTTTGACAGAATTTTGCAGTCTATATTTAGATAAATTACTCTTTGCTCGTGCCTGCAGAATTAATGGAATTTCCTAAATTTGTTACCGTCTAATATCCCATCTCCATAAGTGTCTTGATTTAATTGAATAATCAATATGCCTACCATAAAAAGATGTGGTAAATATACAAATGCCTCAACATATTCGGTTTTGAGATGTATAGATATGAGAGAATATTTGCACATTTAGTTGGACACCATCTCATTAGGGTAGGTCCTATCAATGCATGCATACATTTTTTATACGGATTATGCCAAAATTCGTAATATTCATTTCACTCCCTATGAGTTTTTTGTTAGCAAAAATATCTTTGATTTGATACATACAGAATTACTTGCAGACATTTCCATGCAATCTTTTTCATTTTCGATTGGTAAGTCCATGCACTCATCTCATTTAATATTCTCTTTCCAATGTTTTTTCTTTCGCTGGCATCTCTGTTTCATTTATTTATTTTGTGTGTGTTTTTTTTTTGCAAATTCTTTATTCACCTTCTGTCACTCACTCAACGTGTTATCGCAATTAATCTACTACAAATATGCATTGACACTTGTTGGCTAGCTTTTCATGTTGCAATGTCCCCATTGCCTGTCAGGCAATCTGAAAATTCCTCAGTGCAACGAAGTGGGGCCGGAAGTTTGCAGTCATTCGGGCAATTTGTGGCGCTAACACCACCTCCACTGACGTGTATAGTACATATAAATAATTAAAGTCATACTGGTGACATAAAGTGCTATTTCCTGTTCATTTTAGTTTTTGTATTTGCTATTGAGTAATTAGTATTTGCTGTTATTTGTATTGCACTCGTAAACCGCCGACTTTGCCACATCTCCACAACTCGGTAAGTAAGGGTTTGTATTCGGTGCAATTATTAGGTCGCCGCACTTTGTGTGCATTGAAGTTGGGAGTTATAGGTACTAAGTATCTAAATGACTTCTGAACCTGGAGAAAAACATAAAATATCGTTAGTATGAGTTTTAAAACATGTGAGGCTAACAAATCTGTGAAAAGTACTGTCTTTAATCCCGAATCTAATCCTTCGCTTTCTAACCACTTGTAAGGAATCATTTTCCTCAGCCTTATACATTAAGGTGCATCACCGGTTTTTCCACCGGAATTATACTTTAAGACTATACCCATTATATTTCGGAAAAGTATTAAGATTTACGTGAGCTAGTCCGGTTTGAAAATACCTAATATTGTAACAGAAACTGTCCGGTAATATTTGCTTTTAATTTTTTAGTCATTGATAATAAAATTAAATATTTTCTGATTTTTCGGGCTTCTTCGACATTTCTCACGAGTTTCCCTTGATTTTCCCGGGACCTTTTTGCAGTTCTTCGCATTTTGAATACTCTTCCGGATATTACGAAAATGTGGGGTTTGTTTGAAATTTTTCTTAAAAATTTATCGGAATATTCTGAATCTTTTCGCTTTTTATTTTTTGGGGCTTTTCGTGACTGTAATGAATCTTATAGTATTTAATTTTTTCGGGTAGCTTTCAGAGTTTTCGGGATCTTTACGCCCATCTATGGATACATTTTACGAATTTTACGTGCTTTTTTGGTATATTTTTCTGAGACTTCATGTATCACCGAGTTTTTTTTAGAGTTTCCGCGGTTTTCTTCGGAATTTGCCTATATTGGGATATTTCTAGATATTTTCGGTTTTATTTCAGTGATTTTTCGGTTTATTTTCTAAGATCATCAGCGGCTTTTCTAAATTTTTTTCATATCCTATTTTAGCGATCTTTTGTTATTTTTCGAATTACATATGTAGTATGTACGAAACCATAACAATATACTCGCGAAACTACTTAAATATAGCAAAACTGCTTTCTTAATTTTTTACTTTGACGTCAGGATTTTTTCAAAGATCTTTAATATTTCGAGGATATGTTTAATTAAAAAAATTGTATAAAAAATTCAGTGCAATGTTGAATAAAAGGTATCAGGTATTACTGTGTACGCCTTGGCATAACATTAGGCCATTCAGTGACATACATAAATAGGTTAGGCTAAAAATTAAACATTAAACTAGTTTCTAACTAGTCAAAAACTTGTTCTAAAACAGTGCTGAAGTGGTCCCGAAAAAAACCGCAAACGTGTCCGGAAATGATCTCGAACAAGCCTTAAAGCGGTCCCGAAATGATCCCTTATTATTCCCAAAATGCTCTTAAAATAGTCACTTAATGATCCTGAACTAATCCCAAAATGACCACGAACTAGTCGTAAAATGTTCCTCAATTAGTCGTGCACTCGAAATGCTCCTAAACAGGTCCCGCAATAACCCCAAACAAGTCTCCAAATAGTCCTGAAATAGTTATGAAAAGATCCGGAATTAATCTCGAAATGGGTCTCAAATAGTCGTTAACTAGGCCAAAAGTGTTCCTTTTACAGATTTTCTGCCGGGTTACACCCGAAGCAGTTGCAAATTTTCTGCTGGGTTAAAGCAAATTTTCCCATACCGAGAGCTAAGATGTTTACACATAAAAAATTAAATTTTTTGGCGCACTAGGACGAATAGGCATTGAAAATGTTTTTTTTTTTTTAATTTTATCCATGAAGGTCCTTGAAAATTTCGAAAAGTTTTTTTTTGGAAAAATATGAGTTAGTGACTAAAACTTACATACAGTGACTCAAACAAGTGACCACGTGTTGATTTTTGTTTTAATATTCGTAATAAAAATGGTTAAATTTTTTTTTGATTTTTTTTTTTGTATTAAAATACTTACTATTATTTTAATAAATAATCAAAACCATATACATCACAGTTTCAAACTTTATAAAAAATTTAGGAAAACTCAACAAATTTTCATGAAAATTTAAACTTTTTAATGTAAATCTTTAGAACATTTTTGGTTGTGCAGTATAATGAAGTGCAACCAAATTTCAAAAAATCAACGCAATTTTTTGTGAATTGTGCTTGTTATATAAAACAAACCGAAAAACTAGTATCTAAAAAAAAAAAATTCTCAAAAACAAACGTGATTTTTAAGCCGGTTGAAACTTAGACTAACATTTTTGTAATAAAGGTTGAAAAGGAAAGGTTGAAACTGTGATTTATAAGGGGTTTGGTTATTCATTAGAAAAATAATACGAATTTTTACTTGGCCGGTATTTTTATAGAGAAATAACAAAAAAAAAATTGTTTGAAAAGCATTATGAATATTAAAAAAAAAAATCAATACGTGGTTATTGTTTGAGTCACTGTAAGTACACTCATGCTCGAATTTCGTCCACTGAACTTAAATAGTTTAGGATAGAAAAGTAAGTAAACGGACAGTTTCAGTCAGTACCTATTTAACCGTGTGCACCAAAATATTAATGTTTTGTTTTTAATTCTACAGAACTTTTCCATTTATTTGATGCTCATATCGTTATTCAACATTGCCCTGAATTTTTTGAATAATATTTTGAGTTACACATATCCTCGAAATTTAAAAGCACTTAGAAAAATGCTAACGTCACAAAGAAAAATAAAAATGCAGTTTTGCTATGTATAGTATATGTTTTTAGTCCCTAGATTTTTGCGTATATTTATTCTTTCGTGACTTTTGAAAGTTTTAGTATTTGTCCCCACTGTCTCTATTAGTTTTTTATATGTCTTTGCTATCGATATCAACGTTTATTTGGTTTAATTGCTTTATTTATCGAATTTTTATTATATAGCGAAATATAGCGAAAGTAATAGATTCCATAAGAATATATGTACATTGATTAATCGTCCCACCATATCCCTAAACACTTATTAATTTTTAAGCTGAAACATACTAATAATTTCTATTTTGTTTTCACTTTCAGCCAAAAAGCAAAATGGTGCTGCCTTGCGTACAAACAGTCTCGGCTCCGGCACACGTACACCCCCGCTCGAGCGTAAAAGTAAGTTTAGTGCTTTGGGGCGATTCTTTAAACCATGGAAATGGCGACGGAAAAAGAAGAGCGAAAAATTCGAAGCAGCTTCAAAGTGTAAGTAGCCATCAAATGCTCAGCTATACTTACATACGCTTACATAGATTTAAGTACATATGTATATGGTACTTTATATTACTTACCGCTACAGCTAATTTAAGTCANGTACATACGCTTACATAGATTTAAGTATATATGTATATGGTACTTTATATTACTTACCGCTACAGCTAATTTAAGTCACCAATACACTAATTCACATACTAATTAGCACACTATTTCATTCACTAACACCATGACTTGGCGGCAAAGGGGGTATGCTACCCNCTTAATTCACATACTAATTAGCACACTTATTTCATTCACTAACACCATGACTTGGCGGCAAAGGGGGTATGCTACCCGCATTGTACGTATGTATGTATGTATGTATTTGCGATTTTCTTTGAAAATCATTTGCAGCGCGCTCGCTCACCTTTACTATACTACTACATACATATATGTAGTTGCTTTAGTTTTGTATTTGTCCTTTTTTCTTGCTATTTGTTTTTCACTTTATCGCTAATAACCACAACAACAACTTGCTTTATCCACATCCCGATTTCTCGTTTGCTTCGCAGCACTTGAACGCAAAATATCAGTACGTGCCAATCGTGAGGAGCTTGTACAAAAGGGTATACTGCTGCCAGAGAGTCCACTGGGGAATATACAAGAACCAGGTGAGTATTTGAATAAGCAGTACGTAGGGGCGGGGGGCGAAATATGCGAACGAGAAATGAAGTAGGATTTATGCCATATCACAGTAAAGTGTGTAACTGCAAAAATGTATGCGACGAAGATCGCAGTAACCCGGAACACGCTCTGGAAGCGCAGTTGTGGTTTACTGCAAGTGCTCATATAAATTGTGATAAGTAGTATTGCAGTTGCATTATTTTAGGCGCCGAGCAGCATGCAAGCATTTACACTAACACACTGCTGGAATGCACTTTTGATATATGTATGCATGTATGTATATATGTACGTAGTATGTCGCTGAGTTCGGAACTATTTGAGTTGCAGAAATATTGGCATCCAGAGTATTTACATTAGCCAGGAGCGCTTCTTTCGCTAGGTGGATGGTCATTTCCCACAGATTTTTCTTTTATATAAAACAAATTCACACTTTTGCAAGGAAAAATTAAAAAAAAAAATCACACCTTAATTTTTTTTATTGGTATAAAAGCCTGTTCTTTTTCCTAAAAATCAAGCTAGTAACAATGAAAAACGCTGAATAAAAAAGCCACTTTTGAATGTAATAGAAGCAGGAAATAATATTACTCATACGCCACATCGTACATACCGTAGTCGTACATACTCGTACATGGCGTATGAGCAACATTTTCCATAATAAAATTTGAATTTCTTCATTCGCAATGCAAACTTAAAAAGAAAATATCTTGGGAAAATAATTTGATCTAGAAAAACGGTATACATATCCGCAACACCGTGCGACAAAAACAAAAAAACAAATCAAAACACATGAAAGAATCGATATACTTACTCACGAAACTATGGGCAAAATATAGTAAAACTGCGTTTTTCGGGTTTTCACTCTGACGTCTGGATTTTTTTTCAAAGGACTTTGAAATTTTAATGATATGATTAATTAAAAAAATTATTAAAAAAATCTGTGAAATATAGAATTACAGTATGGGTACCGAATGAGAAAGAAAATTCTGTAGAATTTAGAAACAATAAAGTTTTTTTGGTTTACAAGGACGAATAGGTATTGAAAATGCGCTTTTTATAAATATTATCTTAATAGGTTAATAAAGCTTGCAGGACGAAATTCGATGATGAGGTCGTGTGTATTAGTCCTCAAACAATAATTTTTTCAAAAACAAATATTGCAAATTTTCAAGGATATTTAAGGACACAATTTGTAATGGACATTTTCCTTATCCATTCGTCATTATGCACCAAAAAATTTATTCTGTTATAATTATACAGAATATTTTCTTTTCTATGGTACCCTTACTGTTATTCTACATTGTACTGAATTTTTTAAATAATTTTTTTGAAATAATCATATTTTTTTATTTCAAAGTCCTTTTAAAAAACCCTCGCGTCAGAGAGAAAAACTAAGTACGCGGTTTTACTATGATTTACCCATATTTTCGCGAAAATATTNTAATTTTTTCAAAAACAAATATTGCAAATTTTCAAGGATATTTAAGGACAAAATTTGTAATGGACATTTTCCTTATCCATTCGTCATTATGCACCAAAAAATTTATTCTGTTATAATTATACAGAATATTTTCTGTTCTATGATACCCTTACTGTTATTCTACATTGCACGGAATTTTTTAAATAATTTTTTTTGAAATAATCATATTTTTTTATTTCAAAGTCCTTTTAAAAAACCCTCTCGCCAGAGAGAAAAACTAAGTACGCGGTTTTACTATGATTTACCCATATTTTCGCGAAAATATAAATTTTTTCTGTGTGTAAAATTTAGTGTCGCACGGTGTAATCTACGACTCGAAATTAAGTTTACGTGTCTCGGCGTTTCTTGTACGTCATTTTAGCGTCCCCACAGTGATATTTAAAGTTTTGTGATGAACGTAGAAGGTAGGGGCTAAGGCAAAAGGCGGTTTAAAATTAGTTAAAAAATTGCGCTAAACTTTGATCATCGAAAATCTCCCAACTTAAAGAAAAAACAGTTGTGCCCTAAAGTATGCAACATGAAAGCAGAAATGCAATGTCTATGAAGGCTTCATACATTTTGAGGCCAGTGATGGACAAGACTAGCTCGAAAGAAACGTTGTAGTCGACAAAGCGTAGGTATACGTATGTATGTCTACTAGAGGNAAAGTATGCAACATGAAAGCAGAAATGCAATGTCTATGAAGGCTTCATACATTTTGAGGCCAGTGATGATAAGTGGGAGTGCCAGTTACNTACTCACACACTTGTTCAATGCTCATTACTCGAAAATTTTGGAGCATGAGCTCGAGCAATTCGAGTTTTTTCGAGTAATTTGAGCAATGTTTTTTTTTATTATAACGACATTTTTGGTAGCAACTTTTAAAATTTTTCAAATTATTGATATATAATGCAAAGATTGTTACATTGGTATTTAATAATATAATTTCTTTAACATGAATAAGAAAGCAGCTGCTGACAAATACAATTTACAAATTTTCTTTTGTTTATGAAATTGTTCAAAAACTCGAAAATTTTGAACAAACATTTGAGCAGTTGAGCGAGTATCGAGCTACTCGCATTGCTCGATACCCGGGTATCTAGAGCTCTAATGTCTACAGAAGCGAAAAAGAGATTACAAAGGTTGTCGAACGTAATTTGCATGGAAGAAACTGCCTGAAAAAAAAATTGCCAAAAATTGTCGCGACGTTTTACTAATTCAAACCAACACTTTAATAATAACTGGGAGTGCCAGCTATTGTCGAAATTCGACCGTTTTTTTAGTTTTTAAGACCCTTAGAGTGGGGTTCTAACTTAGCACGTCGTTTAACTTATAAGGTACAAAACTACCTGCCGGAAAATCTCTTGCTTTGCTAAAACGTGCCTACAATTTTTTACATCTTTGAAGGTCTTAAACAGGATTTGGAAAATACCCGATATATTCCAGTTCGTCGATAAATTTCGATAATTTGATACATATCGATAATTCAAAGAATTTCAGAAACACTAAAATTCGATAACTCAACAAAATTCGATAATAAGTACGACTAATTTCGATAGCTGTGCGTTCCGAGGGCTCGATAAATTTCAATGACTCAAAAATTTTTATGTGTCGATATAAATCGATAACTGCTTAAATTTTGAATTCCTCTATAAATTTGACAACTGGGCTAATTTTATCGCTCCATATTTTTCGAAAGCTATCGACAATTTTCAATAACTTGTTACACTCTGGTAACACGATCAAATTCGATCAACTTATATGTATAACCTTGACATTTCGATAACTCGATATATTTGGAAAATTCCAAAAACTTCGATTAGATAAGTTCAATGACCTATATGCATTACGAAAACTGAATAAATTTCGTTTGCTCTATACATATTGCAAATGCAATAAATATCGATAGCTTGATAAATTTCGACAATCCCATAAATTTTTATAGCTCGATAACTATCCGTAAAAATCGACAAATAATCTTCTGTGTCTATAAATTTCGACAACTCAATAAATATTGATCAATTTGAATAATTGCGATAACTCAACAACATGCACAGCTCGATCAATTTGGATAACTTTGAACTTCGATGATTCGACAAATTTCTGTAACTTGACAACTTTTGATAACTAAATTTTTTATGACAAAATTTTTTTCAGTTGCTATCGAAAAATTTCAATTAATTTTCGTACCCTTTCAGTTACCGTAATTCTTATGTATTTCTCATTGTTTTCATTTTCGTTTTATCTTCAATTTTACCTTCACTTTTTTTGTCTTAATCGTTATCATTTATTTCTTCATCTTCACATTTAACTTTTTTTTGGTTTTTTATATGAGAAGTGGTTCACCTTAAGCTACACATTTGCAATGAAACCAAGTGCTTCACTGAACGTAACTGTCACTGCGTTCAATTTCGCCAACGGCACATTTTGGTTGGCGCAGATAACATATATGTCACTCCATACAAGGTAGCGATTATGGACGGCGTTGCATACTTGCAGGCGATTGCACTTAATGAAGCATTAATACTCTTCCTTTCGCTAAAGAGAATTATGCAAAGTTGCATGTAAGTGCCGAGCAAAAAGAAAAATCCCATAGCAAAAAAAAAACAGGCTTATAAGAAAAAAAAGTTTAATCGAATGCCACTTTACAAAGCATAAATTGCTTACTTTTAACTTTTAAGCGCACTGCCTATTTTCAGTTCAGTTCAAATACTTCAAAAATACTACTACATATATATAACTTAAAGTACAATTCTGCCTAAGATAGTAAAAAGTATTTCGTAAGACAAATGAAAGACGGATGGCAAGGCAGAAACACTTTTGTTACTCTAGCTCGATAGCCTTAGAAAAAATACTCTCGTGGAGAAAAGCTATTTTGAGCACTTGTAGACCTATCATTTAGCTCGCGTGTTTTTTTCCTTTAATCTAATTTCCTTTTAGTTTTTAGATTTTAGATTTTTTTAAAAGAAAAAGATTTATGGCCTTATTCATAAAAAATAAAGTAGGTTTAAAGAGCTTTACAAAATGACGTTTTCATAAATTTTTCAGTTTACAAATAAACATTTTTTAAAGCTACTTTATTTTTTTATGAATAAGGCCCATATTTTTAACATATTTTATGTGTTTTTTAATTATTTTCTTTTTTCTTTTTTAATATTTTTTTTTTAATTTTAGATGGTATTTTTTTAAAAATAAGAACTTTTTTTGTAAATTTCATTTAATTTTTAGAAATTTTTTATTTTAGGTTTTTGATTTGTTTTTTTTTTTAGTTCCATTTTCTTTAAATTTATAGATTTTATTGTTTGACAATATCATTTAATTTTTAGAAACTTATTTAATTTTTAACTGACTTCAAAAAAAGAGGGATTCTATCAATTCGTCGGAATATTTTTTATTTTTTATGTATCTTACTGTATAACTTTGGACAAAATTTTTCAACCGGTTTCTATTTTTTTAAAGGTGGTCCCATACTAATTTGGTTTAGATCCGATTATTGGATCATGAAGAAATAAACGATAATCTTAAATTTTTGTATGAGAATTGAAGTTGGTTTTATTTTCTGCTTAAAAATTACTTTTATTTTTTCATTTAATTTATTTTTCTTTTGTTGATTTCACTTTTTCAATTTCTAGATTTTTTTTTGTTTTAAGGAGAAAACTATATTTTTTATATCATTTAATTTTAAGAATGTTTTTTGTCCTTTTTAATTCGATTTTTTAATTTTTACTAATTTAATTTTTAGATTTTATTGTTAAAAGAAGAAAAATAAATATTTTTATTAACATCATTTAATTTTTAAAAATATTTTTATTTATTTGTGCTTTATTTTCATTTTCTTATTTTTTTTAATTTTTTTTCTTTTGTTTATTGGGTTTTATTGTTAAAAAAAATCATGGTTTCTATCAATATAAAAACAGGCTGGACATAATATTTACTTACATTACAGGTATTATTGTATATGTTTGATATTATATTTACCGGCCGCTTGGCAAGTATATTTTTAAACACTCTCCTCGTTTTCATTTTTTGCACATGCCACTCTTAATACAATCCACTCACTGATTATGTGAGTGACAGCTTAAGTTTTTTCAGTGGGTTTGGCAAAATAACTCATCCAAACCTATGCTTGCTGCTGTCATTCATAATCAAAACAAGTCGCGCTACGTCTCGACGCTTGATTCGCAAATGACTATTTGTTGATATGTCGACGGTAATAAATAATCAACAAAAACAAAAGAGACTCACTCAAACGTAACCTCTGCCTTCAAAGGGTTTGAACTTTGAACTTTAATAAAGTCATAAGTTGTCATTGCTTAAAAAAGGAAGCGTTTACGAGAGAAAGACGAGATTTTCTTTAAGATACGCTGTATCGATTGGAGTGGAGTGTGTTGGTATTTAGAATTTTTATAGGGTTGCCACCTGTCTAAAAACCTATATGATACGCACCGTTCGTTGCGGGATGTTCGTTGGAATAGGAAAAATGAGGTGTGAAACCAAAGCTCTTGGCCTCTATATGTGCAGTTATGTGCTTGTTTTTGAGTAGGGTTGCCACCTTTTAAAAAATTATAAGATCTTCACCGTTCGTTGGACTAAAAAATGAGGTACCAAGTGAAAGGATATGGTCTCCGGATGTGCAATAAGCTTTTATTATTTTAGTGGGGTTGCCACCTTTTTAATATGTGGAGGTATTTTTTGTTAATGACATCAGATTTGTACAGTTCATTGAATTCTTTCGAAAAGGGTTGCCACCTGTACGAAAAACTATAAGATGTGGGCTGTTTGTTGAACTAAAAAATGAAAAAAGACTTGGCCTACAGATGTGCTATAAGCTGTTTAAAAAAAATTATAATATCCACACCGTTCGGTGAAAAAATTGGCCATTAGGCGTGCAAAAAGGCTTTATTTTTTGAAAAGGGTTTGCACTTGCTTTCTCCAAATGCGTATATGTACATACTTACATACATATGT
>NW_016162251.1:39191-44472 GCF_001687245.7 Rhagoletis zephyria | reverse complement strand
CTTGCTGATCTTACGGCGCAGATGAGATTTGCGTCTTGACGACAATGCAAAAAACAGCGTGAAATCCCTATGGAGGTAGGATTGCGATGCACGTAATCTCCGTCTGTTTTCACTGCGCCGGTATGCGATTATCACCTCTAAAACATGCGTGAGGTGGGCAGCAATGACCTCCAGGGGAGCAATTTTGCAGCTACTCCTTCTCGATACTGCGTTCCTAATACTCGTCCCTCAGCGTTTAAATATGCGCATATCCTAGATGATTCCGGATAAAGATCTAAAATGATGCTTATTAATCGAAGGTCAATCCAAAAAGGAGGAATTTGTGAAGTTGGAGGTGCTTGGCACTTTCAGAGTTTGGGATGCGTTCGGAAAGCATTGCAACTTCATCCTCCAGGGTTGCATTGTTGCGGTGGGTGCGTTCACCACAGAAATTCCGAAAAAAAAATGTTGCCAGAAACATGGACAAAATTTCCCAGATTTTTGCTGTTTTTATTTTTTTCTCAGATCGGTCGTAACACGTTATATGGGATGTGGGCGTGGTTATTGTCCGATTTTAAAAATTTTCGGCCATTTGGTATGCTGTACCAGGGCCAACAACTGTGCCAAGTTTGGAATAAATTGATTCAGCGGTTACCAAGATATACACATGTAACCATAAGTGGGCGTGGCTACGCCCATTTTCAAAAAATTGTTAATATTCTTATTTTTCGTCTAAAATTTATTAAAATATCAATTTTGAGTGAATTATCTTCAGTAGTTACTAAAATATCGCAGTTTTTGTATTTCTGAAAATTACCGTTATATGGGAGGTAGGCGTGGTTATTGTCCGATTTTGCCCATTTTCAATACCATCCGTCCTACGCCCGAAAGAAGTACACTTACCAGGTTTCGTTAAGATATCTTAATTTTTACTCGAGTTATCGTGTGCACAGGCGGACGGACCGACGGACGGACGGACGGACAGTCACCGCTTAATCGATTTCTCTTTTCATTCTGATCATTTATGTATACATTTGTCTATATCAACTCGATTCGTTTTGCCTGTTACAAACAACCGTTATGTGAACAAAGTTATAATACCTTTGTGCACAAGTGCGCTCGGGTATAAAAACAGTCAGCACATTAGCGCCTTGGAACTCACGTCACTGTTGACAATTATAATTTCGGGAAAGTGGAGAATTTCGTTTACTAGGGAACCAGCATTATCACCGATAAAAACATCACCATGAAAAACCCACGCGGAATCACTCTTGCCAACAAGTGCTACTTAGACAATGACAACATTTGATGAGGCGGCTCTTGGATTATTCGAGAGAACGATCTTACGGAGGATTTACAGGCGCCGGCGTGGGTAATGCTCCAGGTCGAACTTTGGAAAAGTATGGTTTAGATTTAGATGCGGATTGCTTCTCAGATGTTACGTGTTCCTGTGTCGGCAAACCAGATATACTTGATGTCTATGCAGAGAATGGAAAACCATGAAATATTGTGTCCCCACAAGTACTTATTACATAACCAGACAGATATGAAACGTATGCTTTCTTTCGTTAATAATTTATCATCCATGAAACAGGAATATGCCACAGCAAAGCGTGGCAGGGTACAGCTAGTATATATATAAAAATATTGTGTTCGTATGTCACGGTCGTCAAAACACGAGAACGGCTGAACCGATTTGAATAAAATTTTTTTTTTATTGTTCGGTATAATACCAGAACCAATGATATCGAAAAAAAAATTGGAGGGTTGCCATCTATTTACAATTATATTGATTAAATAAATAAATTATTACAATATGGGTATCAAATTAAAGAGGTTTAAGAAAGATAACTGCTGGAGAAGTTTTTGACGAATGTTGCCACCTATTTGAAACTTTTAACTCAGTTAAAAGTTTTAAGAAGGTTTACAGCCGAAAATATGTTTGAGGAGGGTTGCCACCTGTTTGAAAATTTAACTAAATCACATTGATAAAATAAATGAAATATTACAATATGGGTATCATATTAAAGAGGTTTAAGAAAGATAATTGTCGGAAATATTTTTGAAGAGATTAGCCGCCTGATTGTGTTGCTTATTGGCCGTCTATTTAAAAATTGTATCTCAGTCAAATCGATAAAATAAATGAAGTATTGCCCTGTGGGTGTGCAACTAAAAAGTTTTAAGAAGGCTTACAGCCGAAAATATGTTTAAGGAGGGTTGCCACCTGTTTGAAAATTTAACTCAATTTAATTGATATAGGTATCTAATTAAACAGGTTTAAGAAAAAGGATATTTGGAAATACTTTTGAGGAGGGTTGCCACTTATTTGAAAATTTTAACTCAGTTAAATTGATTAAACAAATGAAATATTGCAATGTGGGTATCAAACTAAAGAGTTTTTAAAAAACCTATAGTCGAAAATATGTTTGAGGAGGGTTCCCACCTGTTTGAAAATTTAACTCAATTAAATTGGTAAAATAAATTAAATGTTACAATATCGGTACCAATCTAAAGGCATTTGAGAAATCTTGATTAAGAAGTATTTTAAATAGCATTATGCCCTAAATGTAAAGACTGCAAATATTGGAGCTAAGTACAATATTACATAATTGGTTCTAAACGGAAAGTGTTAAGGAAAGCTTTACTAGAGATTTTTTTTTATGTTTCCACTTATCCAAAAGCCGAACAGTTTAAATGAAGAAAGAATTAACAAAATCGTATCAAATGAAGTGATTATATTATCAACGAAGATTTGGTATACAAATATCGCAATGAAAAAAAAAAAAAATAATAATAAAAACCATACCTAACGAAAACATAAAAATATCCCATGAAAGCTGTTTAAAAAATCCTTAATGAAAACTTAAAATTGTTGTTATCATTCCCTAACATTATAAAATAGTTAATTTTTAATCATAAACAATTTCACTTGGGGTCGCCATAGCCTACTACGTACTATATTGCGAGTAAAGAGAATGTGACTGCTTTAGCGTTGAGTTTTTCCGACTTTCAAATATCTAAGAATCTACCTTAGTAAAATACACATTAACATTCTCCAGAAACTTTTTTGCTAAATTAGATGAGCTGCTTCGGGTTTTTAGCAAAATTTTTCCAATAATCAGCGACAGCAATTTGAATAACGTTGGATAATATTATGAAGATTATGATTATTTAGTATTATTATTCTGATCTCCCATTATATTCCTAATCAAATATTCACAAATTAAAGCGTGAGCAGAAGGGCATTTATGATCGCATATTGCAAATGTTAAGATAATGAGAGCTGCAGAACTGAACCACTCACGAACAATTTTTTACAAGGGCGTGTAATTTCTGGCGTATGCTAATGACATCGACATCATTGGTAACAAAAATCTCGGAAAGTAGAGTTTCGTTTGCTTGGGAACCAGCATTAACACCGATAATGTCAGCATGGTAACAAGCCACTCATCATGCCCGAGCTGGTATATGGCTAAAGCTTAGACAATGACAACATTCTATAAAGCGGCTCTTGGAGTATTCGAGAGAAATATATTACGGAAGATTTATAGGCCTCTACGCATTGGCGACGGGAAGTACCGCAGACGATGTAACGATGAGTTGTATGAGTTTTACAACTAAATGGACATAGTGCAGCGAATGAAAATAGAGCGGCTCCGCTGGCTTGGCCATGTCCTTCGAATGCGAACCGACGTTTCAGGTTTGAAGTATTCAAGTGGAGAAGGACCTGGCTTCACGTGGCATTTCCTATTGGCGTCAGTTGGCACAGAGAGAAATGACTGGTGTTGTTTATCGACATTTTACATACTTTATATATGCCTTGTTTGGTTTTCACAAAAATCGAATTAATGTACGCAGAAAGGAGTTCCGCTTCTCTTCTGCGGCAACACAGAAAATAGAATTCTACTTAGTGAGGGTTATATGTATATTGAATTAAAGAGAAGCAAATTTTTTAAAATCCATGCATTCGTTTTCAAAAATTTTTGATTTAAAAATTGTTTAATTTGAACTTTGATTCTTAATAACTTTTGTAGTTGTTGTTTCCGCAAAAAAAAAATATATATACCGTTATGGTCAGCTCAATCATCTCTATCGATCCCAATAGTTTTTTTTTTTTATTTGAGAATCGGAGCTATTCCGCATTTGTTCCAAAATTTTAATTCATAGTCGCGCCAAAATGTCAAATGAGCACAAACGTCAAACCGAAATGTCACGCAACACAAATCTTGGAATTAGAGTTATCTTTTTATGCACGGCGGTCAATTTTGATTGGTCCCATATAAGTTGTATGTGCATGGGAAATTTTTGACAGTAAACTGTTAAGCTGCCAATTGAAAATATAAATCATCGAAACTCCCACGTGTAGTATTTCCAAAACATCCGGTATGGAAAAAGTGTTACAAAAAAGTTAACTCATTGTTTGGGATGAGTGCAGGATGGCGCATAAAAAATCGCTTGAGGTTCTTGATCGATTGTCCTGCGATTTGCATCTAAACGTTCAACCATTCGGGAATGCATTGATATTGCTCTCAGGAGATTTTACGCAAACATTGTCTGTAATTTCTCGATTAACACTAGCGGGCGAGATAAATGCTTTCCTGAATAATCAACATTGTAGCAAGACGAGCATACATACACTGCAGCCGAGGTATACTCGCGACAATTACTGCACATTGGGAACGCTGCCAGTCAATGAGAGATTAAGGCAAATTTTATTGCCTGATAATTGTCGTAACTTAGATATATCGAAATTAGAACTGATCGAAAAAATGTTCCTTAATTAACAAAGTCAATTATAGTAATCACGATTGGCTCAGTGAACGAACTAGAATAAGGATGTCTATCACTGCACGTCTATACCTGATATGGCCGGTCGCATACGAACTGTAAGTTTTCTCGCATGCGAAATCTTATCGCAGAGAAATTTTTGTACGTGGGAATTTGATCGCATACCATTCCAGTGCGAATTTGTTTTAAGTTCTTTATTAATGTTGCGAAAAATTTATTTTATTACAACGCTTTTATCAACTTGCAATGTTGTGCGTCCAGAAACTTTCAATGTTGTGGATCCAGAAACTTTCAATGTTGTGTGTCCGACACCAAAGCAAAGCTTTGAAAAGTTCCTATAAAAAAGCATAGTGCATAGGGCGACAGCTGTAGTGAATAGGGCGAGGTAGATGACATCTAGATGTCGCCCTATGTACTACGTTTGCTACAGCGGAAATAGACGACACGCCATTTCTTTAAATAAAATTAATTGGTGCTCGTTTGTATGTACATACATATGTAAATGCATGTGTGT
>NW_016162251.1:11279-38824 GCF_001687245.7 Rhagoletis zephyria | reverse complement strand
ATTTTCAATTTCATAGATTGTTTATAATGACTTTTGCTAAAATTTCAAAATCAAAAGTTATCAAAACAAATTCTATGGGACTGAGAAATATTATTTTCTACTTTTTAGTCCATTTATAAAAGCGTTGTATATTAAAAAGTTTTTTTTATATTATTTATTTTTTGCTTGGTTGTGCCTGAATAACGTTTCTCCGAATAACACCACTTCTTTCCCACTCAGAATCAAAACAAATATGAAAAACTAGTTGCTAAACCCATGGTTAGGTATGCGATAAATGGTACTAGATATCTCTTACTTTACATCGTATATTTTCTGCGATGAACGGTCTTCACCTGCGATATATCTCTTACGATGTTTCGCATGCGAGCGCCCATAGCAAGTATGGACGTGCAGTCAACTAAATCATGTTCTTCAATCCAGCATTCAAAGTGAGGGAATAACATATACGTCGATAAACACCGTTGTGGAAACAGATGAAGCAGTTAATTAGCCAACGGAATTTTTGAACTCGATTGATCTTCCAGGGATGACCCCACATACTGAAATTGAAAATAGGTGTGGCAACTATCATGCTGCGGAATATTAATCAGCCAAAACGTCACGTGACTCGCAGATAAGACTTTTATGAAGAACGTAGTGTAAGCAAAGATTTTAACGTGGCCTTTCAAAGGTGAAGAATTCCAATAATTCCGACCGATACACCATTTGAGTTTAAAAGATTGCAATCCCAATTCCATTGGCATTCGGAAGCGCAATCAATAATGCTCAAGCTCAACCTTTGGAAAAGTGCTGTTTAGATTTGGACGCGGATTGCTTCTCAGATATTTCATGCCCTCATATCGGCAAACCAGATGTCCTTCAAAGATAATGAAAAAAAGGCGTGAGTACTAGGTACTCATGAAATTTGATGTGTAAACATATGCGAACGGCAAAGCGTAAAATTATGTTTATAAATATAATCTCAATCAAAGCTCGTTAGCTGTCAAATTGGTTGTGCTTGTTATTCACATAACTCGAGGAAAAGTTAAACTTCTTCTCTGTGCCACCGTGGTCACTTTTTTCTGCAACACATATTATGCCATTTAAATATATTTTAACTGAATATTTTATTAAAAATACCTTTACAAACCTATTTTCCTTACTAGCGTCAATTTTTGTTTACTTTAACATTTCTTCGCAAGTATAATGGATAAAACTAGGTTGGACACCAAAAAGTTATCAGTTTAATCTGAGATATTTTTAATTATAATTGTACATGGCTAATCTCTTTTTNATCTCTTTTTCTAATAACAGATTAGGGAGTTAAGCTCGAAAATTAGGATAATCTTTTTATATGTAAAGCTATTATTAGGCGATTCAGTTACATACATACAAATGTAGGTTAGGTTAGAGATTAAACATTAATTTCACTTAATTTTATTCATTTTGCTGATTTAATGTTTTTATTCATTTTCATTTTTAGTTCTTTTAATACATGAAATTATCGGTGTGAATAATAAAATATGATACTTGTATATACTTGTGACTCAAGGGCGTTAAAATATCTTGAAAACACCGCATCAATTACTGTTCTTGAGCTTATAGTTTGAGCATTTCTATTGGTTTATATTCCTAAATTTAGATTTTCTTTTCGGAATGTAATCTGTGGTTCATGTAAATGAGAGCGATTTTTGGAGAGTTGTGTAAAGATTGAGTTGCAAGATTTTACCCGATGCTTTTTTTGTTCCGTACGTGTTGCTGTTACTCACTTTTTATTCTCACTTCAGAGAGTGATTTTGCTGTTTGACCTTTTTCCAGGATTTAACACGAAAAGTATTGGATCAGAGCTATTATATCATCCATACATATGTATAAAATACATACATATATGCATGTATGTTCATCAGTTATCAACGGTCCCAGTTAAAATGATTTCAGTATTTTTTTTTAATTTTCGCCTTGCTTTTTTATCAAAATAGACTACTAAACCTATGCCTAAAACCATCTAGGAATATCAAAACCAGGGCATGAATCACGTATGACGACAATCGTCTGAACGATATCGTGTCGAGATTGTCTTGCTTCATAAAAATCAAAAATTGTTTGATCGTTTGTGCGATATCGTCAACTCGATTCCAGTTTTGTTTCACGTAACAGTAACAGTAACACGTAACAGCAACACAAATGCATAAATCAGTGTTTTGACAACATCGTTTTGTCAGTATCGTTTGAACGATTATCGTTTCAAAGTTACGTAATTCATGCCCAGTTGCAACAAATGAGTCCATACATATTTATGTACATACATAGGTACAAAGCCGTATGCATGTGCGGAGTTTAAATAATCGGAAGTAATAATCAATTGTAGCGCATTTCCTCTTACTATGCATATGCCTAAATGTAGCAACCATTTACAATAGCAAGCAAACACAGGGTGCTTCTAATGAAAAAAAATTTTCTGCTGAAATACACATGCTAAGCTCTACGAAATTTTGTGCTGGGATAGGCGTTACACATCAAAAACGCCAAATATTGTCTGCACACAAATACTTATTACAAAATCAAACTTATATGAAAGGTATGCTTTATTTCGTTAATCATTTACCATCCATGTAACAGGCATATGCCACAGCAAAGCGTGGCAGGGTACAGCTCGTCCATGTATATAAATATATTGTGTTCGTATGTCACGGTCGTTAAAACTCAATAACGGCTGAAACGATTTGAATAATTTTATTCTTGTATTATTCGGTATAATACCAGAACCAATGACATCCCAAAATATTTGAGGGTTGCCACCTATTTGAAAATTTTTAAAACCAACTATATGGATAAAATAAATAAATATGGTTATCAAATTAAAGAGGTTTAGGAAAGATAACTGGTGGAAATATTTACGACGAGGGTTGCCACCTATATGAGAATTTTAAGTCAGTGAAACTGATAAAATAAGTGAAATATTGCCATTTGGGTGTCAAACTAAAGAGTTTTAAAAAGGTTTACAGCCGAAAATATGTGTGAGGAGGGTTGCCACCTGTTTGAAAGTTTAACTAAATTACACTGATAAAATAAATGAAATATTGCAATATTGGAATCAAATTAAAGAGGCTTAAAAAAGATAACTGTTGGAAATATTTTTGAGGAGGGTTTTCACCTTTTTTAAAATTTTAACTCAGTTAAGTTGATAAAGTAAAAGAAACACTGCAATGCTTGTATCCAACTAAAGAGCTTTAAGAAGGCTTAAAATCAAAAATATTAAGTGGAGGGTTGCCACCTGTAAATAATTTGGGGTAATTTAATTGATAAACTAAATAATATATTACAATAAAGGATATGAAGTTAAAGAAGTTTAAAAAAGATAACTGATGTGAATATTTTTGTGCACAATTGCTACCTTTTTGAAAATCTAAACCCCGTTGAATTGATAAAATAAATGAAATACTGCAAATTGGCTATCAAACTTTAGATTTTTAAGATAGCTTACAGCCGAAAATATATTTGAGAAGGGTTGCCACCTTTTTTAAAATTTAACTCAATTTAATTGATCTAGGTATCAAATTAAAGAGGTTTGAAAAAGAACATTTTTAAAAAAATACTTTTGAGGAGGGTTGCCAGCTATTTTAAAATTTTAACTTAGTTAAATTGATTAAACAAATAAAATATTGCATACAGTCGAAAATATGTTTGAGGAGGGTTGCCACCTGTTTGAAAATTTAACTTTAATTGGTAAAAGAAATGAAATCTTACAATATGGGTACCAAACTAAAGGCATTTGAGAAATCTTTATTTAGAAATATTTTCAATAGGATTATACCCTATCTAAAAGTAAAGATTTGCAGTCTTCGGAATTAAATGAAATATTACATTATTGATTCCAAACGAAAAGTGTTAGGGAAAGCTTTACTAGAGATTTTTTTTAGGTTTCAACTTATCCAAAAGCCGAACAGTTTAAATGAAGAAAGAATCAACAAAATCTTATGAAACGAAGTGATCATATTATCAACGAAGAGTTGGAATACAAATATCGCAATGAAAAAAAAAAAATAATAAAAACCATACCTAACGAAAACCTAAAGAAATATCCCATGAAAGCTGTTTAAAAATGAAAACTTAGAATTGTTATCACCACTCCCTAACATTATAAAATAGTTAACTTTTAATCATAAATAATTTCACTTGGGGTCGGCATAGCCTACTACGTACCATATTGCGAGTAAAGAGAAAGTGCCTGCTTTAGCGTTGAATTTTTCCGACTTTCAAATATCTAAGAATCTATCTTAGTGAAATAGACGTCAGCCTAACAATACCCACATTTTCCAGAATTTTTTTTAGCTAAATTAGCAAAATTTTTCCAAAAATCAGCGAGAGCAATTTGAATAACGTTGGAATGAAGATTATGATTGTTATTATTATTTTGATCTCCTATTATATGCCCAATCAAACATTCACAAATTAAAGTGTGAGCGCATTTATGATCGCATATTGAAAATGTTAAGATAATAAGAGCTGCAGAACTGAACCACTCTGGCGTATGCAAATGCCATCAACATCATCGGTAAAAAAAACCTTTTCCAAGTTGGATAATGAAGCAAAGCGATTTTCGCCTGCCATGGCAATCGCTACACAAACGAAAAGATTAATCGTGACTGATGGTATAGAGAACTACTAGTGCAGATCACCATTGAAGATGAAAGAGAAAAAGTCGAGAAAGAGAAAGCACTACAGAGAAATGGTCCAGTCCAGTCCGGTCAGGTGGAGTCATCGCACCCTTCTTCTACGTGAACCCCACGCGAAGCCTTGGGCGTTGTCGTGACTCCTCACCTTCTTACAACGCGAATTTGCACTTCATTTATTTTCACTACCTTGGTATAATGCAAACCTTGATTTTATTCAGTCAGCTAAACTTGGAGGAAGCAAAGCTGCGCATCGGCGCACCCTCATATATACCTATATCAACTTGTATTCTTATTTTTCATTTCTTATGAACTGCGATCCCAGCTGTATTATTCTATTATTAATTTTAATTTCAAGTAAAGCCCAATTCTGAATACTACTGGGGAGTTTGTTCCCCGGGAATTTGTTTCTCCCGAGGAAGAAATCCTCCAATAATTAACTCCCAGGGGGTAAAATTTTCACTGAAAATTTGGGAGGAGGAAATTCGAACTTCGAAAGTGCTGTTTGACACTTTTTTGACAGCTAAACTCCCCCATTTAGGAATTTTTATTCATGATAGGAAGAAAGAGAAAAGAGAGAAAACTTCCAGGGGGTTTCTGTTTAGAATCGGGCTGGTAGTGTTTCAAAGGAATTGCTTAAAATTATTTTGATATAAGCCTATTAATTACGCCAGCACGTCTCACGGAGTGGAGCGCACAGACGTAAAGGATAAAAAAATGAAGAAAAGCAACTCAGTTTTAGTGTTGAGTATATAATTGATCTTACAAATTTATTGGAAACAGGTTGTAAAAATACAACGCAATATTGTCTGGTTGATTTTACCTTGATGTGGCGTGATAGCTGGTGATCCTTTGGAATTCCTCAGGGAAGTGACCATGGCAAAATGAAATTAGTTCCGTTTGACCCGCCGAACAATGACTTTTCGTTCAGTTTCTCCTCAAATCAGTAAATGGATGGTGGGTAAATTGGACGAGTATGCGTATTAGTGAATATGACTTTAATTGGTACCCAACAAGCATTTCAGGAAATATTTTTAAAAATAACTTAAAGTAAGTTTGCTATAATAAGCGTTAAATAAGCATTTTTAATATTAAGCTTATTAAAAGTTTCTTCAAATAAACCTTTATTAAGTTTTGCGAGCGAATGTTTATAAATAACTTAAACTTATAAATGAAATGCAAATGCCAACGACATGAAGTAGTAGATATTTCTTTTTTCAATCGTAAGTGACGTGTTTAAGTTTTTTAAAATATATTATTAAAAGAAAAATTAAATAAAACCGATGCGGTAAAAAAAAATCCAATCCAGGACCCGCTGCGCTAATCGGTGGAGCATTGAGTCTTCAAATGATGAGTTCTCCTTATCCTTTTATACCTTTCATGAGCATGAAATGGTATTATAACTTTGGTCCGATGTTTGTAAGTACCAGAACAAAAAGAGATAGACCCATGAAAATGTATACTTATATGATCAGAACGTCGAGCTGAGTTGATTTAGCCATGTCCGTCTGTCCGTCTGTCCGTCTGTTTGTATGCAATCTAGTCTCTCAGTTTTCGAGATATCCGGATCAAATTTGGTAGGTGGGTGTATTTTTATAATGTATTAATCATTTGTCGGAACCGGAAGAATCGGACCACTATAACATATAGCTCCCATACAACTGATTGTTCAGATATGAGATTTTTCGTTATAATTCATCCATTTATGTAGCTAGGACCATGAAATTTCGCGCTGTTTTCACTCATTATCAACAGAAGACTTACAGTGAAAATAACAAAGATCGGGTCACTATAACCTGCAGCCCCCATACAACTGATTGTTCAGATATGAGGTCTTTTATCATAACTCCTCCATTTATGCAGCTAGGAACATGAAATTTCGCACCATTTTCACTCATTATTAACAGAATACTTACAGTGAAAATAACAAGGATCGGATGACTACAACATATATCTTCCATACATCTGATTGTTCAGATATGGGATTTTACTGTAAAACTCCTTTATTTGAACAGCTAAAACCGATAAATTTCGTAAGATATTTTATAAATAATAATACAAAGTCTACTGAGAAAATCGTCAAAATCTATGCTGTATAAGCTTTATCTCCTATAGCACTGATTGTTAAGATACCAGTTTTTGCCATATATCTCCTTTATGTACGAAACTAAACCCAATAAATTGTGTTACCGGTTTACATACCGATCACATAGCAGTGAAAATCACTTAGATTGGTGCCATATAAAGTATATCTTCCATACCTCTGATTGTTTAGATGCGATTTTTTATATAAGTATGTAACTCCTCTATCGATGTATGCAGATGTATTCAAAAGCAGTAATCTGTCAAAGTAAAATTTGCAGATGTTCATGAAAGGTATGAAGCCTTCGGCATAGCCGAAGACAGCGCTGCTCTCACTTGTTTTAGTTTAACATTCTATTAAAAATTTATTAAATTTTTTTCAGAAAAGTTCATCAAGGAGAATGGTGGCGATGAAGCGGAATATATAGCTGCATCGATGTCGTTTTTCCGCATGTAATTGAAAGCACGCAACAAGATGTAATAATTAACTTTTTTATGCTTAATTTTTGTGTGTTATCGTGAATATGTATGCTAAAATGTCTATTACCTAATTATATTTTCGCGACTGTAGATGAGTCCGCCTTTATTAAGTTTTGCGAGNAGTCCGCCAAAAATTCGCATTTCTTTTAGTTTCTAGATGTTAAGCAATCTATGTATTAAAAACTCATAAATATCTTTAAATAAAGGGTTATACAAATTTGTATAAAAAGCTTTCCTTTGAAAATTTTTAGTAAGTTTATATTCATACGCTTATAAACAACTTTTTTTGTACCTTTGTTATAAGTTTACACTTTTACGCTTATAAAGCTTTCTTTTGAACATTTATTACAAGTTTATATTTCTACGCTTATAACCAATGTTCCTTTTCGATTATATTACGCTTACTTTCAAGCGTTTTATAAACAAAAAATCAACGTTTTGTAAGCTTAATGTTTATAACTGAAAACTTAAAAAAACTTTCTTTAAGTTTATTTTGCTTGTTGGGTACCGATACACGTGCATATGTATATGTGTATACATATATACGTGTATGTGCATACGGTCTATATTACCGCCCATTAGGGTGGTGCGCAATAATTAGGCCGGAGGCCTAAACATTCCGGCCCCCTTGCGGTGAGCAACCTGAGTAATCGATTGAGATGCCCAACTATCATGCCACATGGGAAAAATACAAGTTTTATTTATTTTAATTTTAATTTTTTTTTTTTTATAACTTAATCTAACAGTGCGCTGGGTTGCATTACGGTCCTCGTTCGCCACGTCCATTGTTTCACCGCCTTCCCTAAACTGCCAATAAAATAGAGAGGGGTTAATTAAAAATACGTGGTTTTGTCTTACAATGCACTTTATTTCATTGAAACCATGAATTTATAAACAGAGGCGTAGGTATGCCATTTGGGGTATAATTATTATTTTGGAAGAGCCCCGGATAAAACTAAGCCGAAGACCGTGGGCTGGGCCAATAGCCCACTAATCGTAGAGGGAGGGGTGCCACTCATCATTATTTGGGCGTAAACATCGTCACCCAAAGTTAACCGGATTGGTGAGGCCCGATAAAAAGAGGGAACAGCCAACCGCAAGAATTGGAATGGTGCGGCTACCGTGGGAGCAATACTCGCCGGCGGACTGAGTCGGTTGTGTCGCGTTATTGTTGTTGCTTGGGTGGTTATTCGCTCCGTAGGGCCATACTTCCCTCGTAGTACGAGCGAACATCTTTTTTGTCGCCCTGATCGGCTTCGTTATAATTGCAGATCACGGGCCAAATCTGCGTCTATAATGGTGTTAGGTGCGCAAGAGTCTATTAGAGCGCGAACGAGGTGGAGGCGGCCGACTCTATCCGCACGATTGCTGTCGGTGCGATCGGGTCAAACGAACGCGTTATTGGTGCCCCTGTTGTGCCGGCTAGTCGGCCTGTTCTAAAACCTGTCGTTCGTGCGTCCGGAAGGACGAGCGCTGATCTATCCCCTCCTCGTAGTCGTTGGTTCCGATGATATGGGACTGATCTACCTTGTCCGCACCGAGACGAGTGGAAAGAACGGGTTTCCGCACCGCCACGTCGCTGACCATTAAACCGTCGGGGCGGTTGGAAGGTTTTCGAGCCGCCTGCGGGTAGTATTTGGGGCGGGGCAGGTGGTCCTAACGGACTAGGTCCGGAGCCGATCTGCCTGGGCAGTCGGAGAGAACTGGTTTCCGAGCCGCGCCTTCGCCAGTCGTGCTGTGGTGGTTTTCGGAAAGTACGAGTTTCCGAGCTACCAGTCTCTTCAGAGGGAACCATTTCGTTTTCGACGACCATCTCGGCTATTATTTCATTTTGCTCTCTTTCTTCTTCCTCCACCTGTTGAGCCCATGATTTTGTCTGCTCGGTGACATGAATGGCCAATGCGCCCTGCGAGCTGTCGTCTTCATCCGTCTGGCTCCGCGCTACCTTTCTACGACCGTCACCGGTATCTATATGCAGAGAAGTATGGTGCTTCTCGCACCGTCTGTGGAATCGGTCGGTGCTGCTGCAGATCTCCAAGCGGTGGAATGGTGACAGACAATTCGGGCAGTAGCGGTGTATAAGCCCTTCTCGTCGCCTTTCTTCAGCCGATTTGCTGCGGTAAATTGGGCAGAGTCGCACCCCATGATTCTTGTTGCATAATCGGCAAGCGATCGCGAATCGGGTCATTCTGCAATGTGAGCCGCTTTGAGTGAAAAACGTTCAACTTTTGAACAGTCATAGTTGGGTGGCAAGTGGTGGTTCCCTAGCTGTTTTACTATTTGAGGAATTCTTATTTTTAATATATTTGTATAATATTGGCTGCGTGTGGTTGTGGCATTATTTATGTAAATTTGGAGAGTTCGTTTGATTATGGAATTATTGGCGTTGCAGCTTATTCAAGTAACCGGTAGATGGCACTGTTGCCTCTGTATCTCCCCGGCAGGGTTAGAACTACACTTCGTTCGTATCAGATTTAGTACGTTTTGTCGAGCAAATTAAGTCTTACTAGGCATTTTTCTTTAATTGCCATTTCTTCGATATGTCTTCGACAATCTTACAGGTGGGTTTACTACAAAAAAGGCTCAAGCATGAAACGAAGAACTAAGCCAATTTTTTTGTTTTAATAATTGGATATTCATTCATTTATATGATCTAAGCAACGATATTGTAAACAGTATTATAATTTTATACGACTTCTGCACCCTTTACTACGGCGTACAGATTAGTTCTAACCCTGCTCTCCCAGGAAATTTTAATCGTATGTATGGAGTACGTATGAGAATATCGTATATGTGTGTGTACATGAGAAAATGTCGCGCTGAATTTATCTGTGGAAGGTTTCCATATGGGAATTTACTGCGATGAGTTGCTTCGAAATCGCATTGACTATGAACTCTGCTAATATCGTAAATTGACGTTAGCGATGTTTTCGGTAGCGTGGTCTGCCCCCGGAAACGGAAACCAGTTCACTCCGAATAAAACGCAGAATGTGGAATAGGTATTTACTGTGAGTTGCAATCAAAATCATTGAAAAGCAAGTTGAAATTTTTTTTTTTCTCATAGGTATTACAACGTTCCCATTGTAATATGCATGTTTCCATGCGAAAAACCTTCTCTCCATACGCGAGCAATAGATGGCGTTGAGGAGTATGTGGTTGCGGCTTTAGGCGGAGACTTTTAATTTGCATTTTGATATGCGTTTGCGCACCACACTTTCTCCATTTCCTGAATGGCAAAAAATGTCATTCTGAAATTTTAGCACGAGGCCGTTGTAAGAGGTGTGTTGTAAAATAGTAATTATTAAGGATTTCATTAATATTTTCATCTCTATACAGGTTCATGCAAATGCGGAAATGATCGTCTACTGCAAAGGCCACTCACAATCTATTTTACATTACATAGTTCAGCTGTAATCACCACGTTTGAAAAACTTGTAGAGGGCAAACTGCTCCAAAATCTCTCAGCCTTTTTTATGCTTCATCACTAAATTGTTGATAAGATAAAGTCGAATCACTAAAAATCGAGCTTTGCATGCAGTTTTGAAAAGTTGGTTGAGGCTTCTCATAACCAAATAACAACGAGCGCATAAAAACAAAAAGATGCTTATATTGTATACATATATTGTATATATATATATTGGTATATTTGCGTGAATTTAGATAGTCTTGATATTATATACTAAACATATACATTCAAGAGTGTTAGGCAAAGAATTATGTCCGCACAACGCATACGATTTAAAAACTTTTGAAGGCTTCCCACCAGCAGTTGAGGAGAAAATTAAGACAGAGGCCTTTCTTAAAGCTGCTACGGAAATCGTTACTATTATTGGGACATTTGGCAAACTACTTACACCTGTGGTAAATGATATGAATGGCGCGAATGCGCTATTACGGCTAAAGCGTCGCCTACAATTGATTTGTACATTTCCCGAAAACACCTTCAATGACCCACAGGCATTGAAGCTGCAGCTGCAGAATGCATATGAGCGTACCCTGAAGCCATATCATGGGTTCTTAGTACAGTGCACAATAAAAATAATTTACAATTGGGTGCGAACACGATCACAACTCATTGGACAGGGTGAGGCGCACGTTGAGAATCTGCAAGTGCTGGAGGACTATTTGCCAGCGATGCGTAGTCACTTGAACCACATTGACGCGCTGCTAAAAAAATACAATTTGGATGAGGAAGCTATGTTGGCCATGGAATACGGGGCTTATCACGGTTTGTTTCGGTAAGTGGTGGAAATACTAAGTTTTCTATTTTATGAGTAGCACGGAAATTCACAGAAATTTTGTTGAGACATCTTAATGTATACCGGTGTCGGCAACTGATCGACCGGATTCCATCATTCAATTCGCCCGAGAATTGGAGCTCAGGAGCGAGGTCCTTGCGCATGAAATGATGCGAATGATTGCGGTTGAACCGAGGATTATTTATAGCGTATTATGGTTGATATCGGGGAAATACACCCAATTTGATGGATAAAGATCAAATTAGTATGCCTGTTTATGTAGCAAATACATAAATTGTAATAAATAGTTAACAATATTGGGTATTCATTTAACCAAAAGATTACAAAGTTTGGGACGTTGAGAGGACTTGGGGAAGAAGTTGCAGATGAAATTTTTATTGAAAATGGTGGCAACCATGGGCGTAGCCAGGTAGGAGCAGGGGGGCCCGGGTTCCCCCTAACTTTCAAATTTTTGCCTAGATATTCAAAAATAGTACCGCGAAATGCTTGCTTGATAATTTCGGCCCCCCCTAAATTTCAAGGTTTTTCCTATATATATACTGTATAACAAATTATACTCCCAACGCTAACAAAATAATTAGTAAACTTATTTAAAAAGTGGATATGTGGATCATCCGGTTCTGTATCAAGTTATTATCTCTAACTTCAAAGCACTTCCATTTTACAAGGTTAAAAAATTGGCTGCAGTCGACAATGAGCAAAAATTGATTGAACGGAAACTATATATAAATTTATAGTTCAATTGTTTATTACTTTGTCTTTAGGTTTGTGTCTTTACTAAGCGGTTGGGTGAACAGCCAAGACGTTTACTTCTTAAGTGTGACAAAACAAAATCAAGTAATATATTTAGCATAAATGAATATACCAGTATAAAAAATCTTCACACTCAAAATGTTCAACACGTCCTCATATTTATACATACATACATATGTATATCATTTAACGTTTTGTCCGGCTATTTGGTTTATTATACAGGTATGTAGAGCGAATTTAAAAAAATTCATCAGGGTTTAGTTGAGATATTCGTTTTTGGCCACTATGTTTTGTACATTTCCCAGTACTGCAAAGCTTTTGACGGCCATTCACCTGGGAGTGGCCAGAAGTGATTCGTGTGCTTACGGTTCAAATCGCAGCTAACTACGTCCGGATATTTATATCCATGAATACTCTGGGTAGCGACCGAACGCTAGTTTGGGAGCGAGGTAAAGTGGGAGGGCGTAACACCCCGCGTGCGCTGGGGATTAATCGGGATGGTGCCTCTGCCCGGCTGGTTGAAGTCCTAGGGAAAATAAAGGCTGACATCAGCTCCATCCACGAAATGCGATGGACGGGGCGAGGAAGGTAAGCGTGAGCCTTGCGACGTCTACTACAGTTGCCACGTAAAGGAGTGCAATTCGGTGTTGGATTTGTAGTGGGAGAGAGACCGGCGTTCACTCTAGTGGACGAAAGTCTAGCCACAATCTGCATCAAAGCGAGATTCTTCAACATCTCATTCATATGTGCCAATGCCTCGATGGAAGAGAAGGAAGAGGCATCCAAGGCTCTCTTATCTTAGAGCGTACATATTAGCGCTGCCCAGATACGTATAAAAATGGCGATTTAAATGCCAAGGTGGGCAACGAAGGGATCTTTGGTGCCAGTGTCGAAACAATCAGCCTCCACATAGAAACGGCGGGCTGAGGATGATCCACTTCGCCGGAGCCCGAAACTTGGCAGTATGTAGTACTGGGTTCTAGCTTAAAAAGATCCATCATGCTATTCTCATTTTCGTTGTTGGTGTTTCCGACAGGGTAGGAGTGTGGTGTATTGTGGAACGATTTACCGTCATCCCTTGTCAAATTTGGTTTGGAGACAAACCGGTTTCGGCGTTGTGCCATCTTCAGTGTCATTTTTCGTTCTCTCAAGCTACATGGATGTCTCCACATCGAAAAACTGGAAACCAAATCGAGCATGTTGTGATAGACGGAAGGCATGCTTCCATGTTTTATATGTACATACGTACACTCCGAGGGCCAAACATCGACTCGTACTACTATATTGATACATTCAATATACGACCCAACCTCGGAGCAGCAAAAAAAGGGCACCCAACCAACCAAGGAAATTTCAACGTCGAAAAGCTGCAATCAAAACGGACGGCCAATGGATTGGGCGCTCGACCCCCACACCTGCTGTGAGAGAACACTCTTCAACAAACCGACTTGCGCGATCAGTGGAACCACATTTCCCGCTCATTACTGGTACAATGAGAAGTGTGAGAAAATGCTTGAAATTCTGGCCGACAGAAAAAACACCCGAAATTTTTAGCAGAGAGCGACTTATAAAAGGTTTTACGACTCTTGTAGGAACAACCATGCCGACCTAGTGACCGATGTCCAGAACGTACTCAGATTATGGAGGGAACACTTTTCGACCCTTTTGAATGGCAGATGCACTGAAAGAAGTGGAGAAGACGAACCCGAGGTCCCAGTCGATATCCCAGCGCCTGACTATGACGAAAAGTGCCATAGCTGCTTGAGCTGACGGCCTGTCAGCTGAGCTATTTAATTACGATGGCAAGGAGTTATTAAGGTGCATGCCCGACGACTAGAATTTAAGTGCGCTCTGCCCAATCCACAAGAAAGGCGACCCTGCCGCGGGATCAGCCTTTTAAGCGTAGGTTGCAAGGTCTTAGCGAATGTATTGTCTACCATAGACCAGGTATTCACAATATGCCAAATCTTGGAAAAGACCCGCGAGAAAATGATCGGCCTCACCACCTATTTGTCGACCTTAAAGCCGCTTTCGATAGCACTAAAAGGAGTTTCGTATATGCCGCTATGTCTGAATTTGGTATCCCCTCAAAACTCATACGGCAGTGAAAAATGACGTTGAGCAATACCACCAGCTCTGATCTGTTGCCGTTCGCCCCCAGACGGGGTTTCAGACAGAGCGTCTCTCTTTCATGTGACTTCTTTAATCTGATGTTGGAGAAGATGATAAGATCTGCAGAACTGAACCGCTCAGGAACAATTTACTACAAGAGCGTACAATTGCTGGCTTATGCCGATCACACTGACATCATCGGTAGGAAAAACCGCGAAGTCTATTCTGGCTTTTCCAAGTTGGACAAGGAAGCAAAGCGAATGGGTCTGGTGGTAAACGAGGACAAGACGAAGTATCTCCTGTCATCAAACAAACAATCAGCACATTCGCGTCTTGGCCCACGTCACTTTTGACAGTTATAATTTCGGGAAAGTATAGAATTTCGTTTACTTGGGAACCAGCATTAACACCGATAATAATGTCAGCATGGAAATCCAACGCAGAATCGCTCTTGCCAACAAGTACTGCTTTGGACTGAGTAGGCGATACAGGAGTAAAGTCCTCTCTCGACGTACGAAAAGCACACTATAAGTCACTCATCATGCCCGTGCTGGTATATGGCGAATTAAAATACAGCGGCTCAACTGGCTTGACCATGTCGTTCGAATGGACACCGACGCCCCACCTCTGAAAATATTCTGGCTTCACTTGGCATTTCCAATTTGCGTCAGTTGGCCAAAATCGCTTTGGCGGTTACAGCGCCAAATAAGAAGAAGAAGAAGAGAATAGATCTATAACCTTATCAGTCACACAGTGTTATAATCCCACGTAATCCTTGATGGTGGTACCGGGAGGGGAACGGTACATGACGGTAGGAAGTTTAGTTTGGGTTAAAGTCTCACACTGACGGGGTTAGGCTTTCGATGCTTCCTCCTCGTAAAATAAACATGCTCAGTAAAAAGTTAACAATTTAAATCGACGAATAGTTTTATATCAACTTTTGTGAACATCTGTTTGTTGGTTTTTTGTACAACATATTTAACTCTGTTGGTTATAATAATTTTAAGCTATAATAAACAATGTTTTAGTAAGTAGGTTATTGGTTTTGATTTTTTTTTGTAAGGGCCCCCTCTAAATTTCGTTCTGGCTACGCCCATGCTATAGCTGCTGAACTATGATACTTACCGCAAAACACAACCGTCCTACGACACACAGTGTTGCGAAACCGGAATTTTTTGGAAATCATATTGCCTAAACTGTAATTTTAATTGTATCGATGAGAAACTTCTACAGATTGGTCAGAATGAAATCCCAAACAGAATGAGTGAAAAAAAAATTTACACCGAAAAAAATTGTTGGGTAAAATTTTCAACAAAATTCAAAAAAAAATAATAATTGTTCGAAAAATTTACAAAAAAAATTTATTTTAATTCTTCTTTTATTTCTGATAAATACTCTATGATTAGTTTTTTAAATAAACTATAGGGTGGTCCGAACAAGAATTATAAACGTCAAATTTTCATGATTTTTCGATATTTGTTGAAAAACTCTGAAATTTTATATAAAACCAAAATCTATTTCATCTCTTATTTGAAAGGTGGCAATAAAAGCTTTAATTTGATACCGGTTTGAAGTCAATAGCTTCAGTTTTAAGAGAGTTATGCTCATTTTTGTGGAGTGCTAGAATAGATGTAGAATAAAAAAAAAAAACCACAAAATAAAAACAATACAAATAAGCGCGCAATAACGGATTATTTCACCCACCTACCTAGACGTAAAAACAAAGGGGGAGAGAGAGAGAGCGAAAGAGAGAGAATAAAATAGTAAAACAACAGAGAGAGAGAAAGGTACCACCACAAGCTAAAAGAAAACACTATATAAAGATGGACACACATGCGGACTAATTAGTGACAAAAAAGAAAACACTGAAGATGGCGATTAGCCGAAACCGATCTGAAAATAATAAAAATTTGACGTGGGATGACGGAAAGTCACCCGAAAACCAATATGATTAAATTATTCAATAAGTGATTCCGAGAATTTCCGTTCTATTTCTATGGAATAAATACTGAGAGTGATATACTAAAATCGCTATAACTCCCAGGAGGGCAGGTATGGGCAGCTGATTTTTTCATAGTTCGTTGAAAACAAATTATGTAACATTTCTGTAGTGGTTTGGAACTGGGACTCTCTGGGACTTTTTAGATATTGCTTACCTAACCCAAATTTAAAGGAAAAATGGACCTTTAGTCGGGTTTTCGCTCTAAAAAAGGTGCATATGAAAATGTCTCAAACAACATTCCTTTTTTTTTACAGAAGATACTTGTCCGAAGGTAGATTTTTTTTCCGAATCAAAATATCTGTCACCAAAATCAAATGAGATCATTTTGAATACAGCCCTGAAATCCCCTCTTTTCGTGAAAATTTTGTATATTTGACTTCTAAAATCAATTAAAAATCAACGGGCCAACATAAAATTAAGCTTTATGTGTTTTTTGTTCACTTGGAATGTCTGTGACAAAATTGCATCATTAAAAACACTGAAAAAAATAATCGGAAAAAAGTTACTTTTCCACTAGCTGCAACACAGTGCGACAGGGTAGACCGACGACTGAGTTGACTATAAAAGCTCAAACAGTTAACGACGTAGCGTAGACGTAGGTTGACGCAGACACGATCTACATACCTTATGGGATTCGCGTGCTAACGAATACTGACCACCGCATGGCGGTGACGTTGCCGTTGCCGTTGCTTCTCTCTCTCTCTATGGGCCATGTCTCACGATCAATATTTATTGACGTGATCCAAGTATCGCGATATTTATTGACTGTGTAGCATGCAATATTGATGGATCGTGATCCATATCGCAAAATTTCTAGAAATTTTGAAATCTGGATCGCGGATCGCAGTACTGTCAATAAATATTGAACGTGTAGCATATTTCGTTCGCGATACGTCAATACGTGTGTATTTCAAAATAAAGTGGAGATTTAAATGTTAAAGGCGAAACGTTAATTATTGGATTAATTATTTATTTGGCAGTGGTAATTTTTAATAATGTCGGACGACGAAAGCGCACATATCCAGCCGGCGGTGTTGGGATTAACGAATGACCAAAGGTGTTTGAAGGAGTTTATCCTACAATTGGAAGGTATGCCGGAATTGTGGGATCCTTCGTCCAAAAGCTACATGAATAAAATAAAAAGAACGGCCGAACATGAGAAATTATTACTAATCTTAAAAAAAATTAATGATAACGCCACTGTAGGTGATGTCAAAAAAAAAATAAATTCTTTACGATCAAATTATCGCAAGGAATTGAAAAAAATTATTGACTCCAAGCGCTCCGGAGCTGGTACAGAAGACGTTTATATTCCAAAGTCTTGGACATTTAACGCTCTTCACTTTTTAAATAAAAATGAGAAGCCTGTTGACCTGGTAAGTAAATTTGTTTTAAAGATTTCCTTGACTTCTACTCATACTCTAGTGAATACCTAGCTATAAAGGTGGAAAGAAAAGAAAGTAGTATGTAGATTGTATGTGGTTTTAAGTGAAAACTTTTATTATTCTTTTTTTTCATATACATAAGTGATAAAAATTGAGTGGCAAAAGTTAGCATCTATATTCGTCATTGTATTATTTGCAAAATTTGTCTCTTATAGTTTTGGCACATCTTGTTGAATTTCGCCAGTTATAGTTTCGAGTTATAATTTCGAGAAAGTAGAGAATTTCGTTTACTTGGGAATTAGCATTAACACCGATAATAATGTCAGCATGGAAATCCAACGCAGAATCGCTCTTGCCAACAAGTACTGCTTTGGACTGAGTAGGCAATTCAGGAGTAAAGTCCTCTCTCGACGTACGAAAACCACACTATAAATCACTGATCATGCCCGTGCTGGTATATGGCGTATTAAAATACAGTGGCTCAACTGGCTTGACCATGTCGTTCGAATGGACACCGACGCCCCAGCTCTGAAACTATTCTGGCTTCACTTGGCATTTCTAATTGGCGTCAGTGTTATAATCCCGACGAAATCCTTGACGGTGGTACCGGGAGGGGAACGGTACATGACGGTAGGAATTTTAGTTTGGGTTAAAGTCTCACACGGACGGGGTTAGGCTTTCCATGCTTCCTCCTCGTAAAATAAACATGCTCAGTAAAAAGTTAACAATTTAAATCGACGAATAGTTTTATATCAACTTTTGTGAACTTCTGTTTATTTGTTTTTTGTACAACATATTTACCTTTATTGGTTACAATAATTTTAAGCTATAATAAAAAATTGTTTAGTACATAAGTCACTTATTGGTTTTGAATTTTTTATTTTGCATTTTGTTATTCTGTGAGCAAGAAATGTTGACCACGAGCACGGAGGTTTTCGTATCCACGCTAACACTATCATTGAATCCGTCCAAAGATTAACCTTTAAATGGTCGAAACTGATGTTATCGATGACTGCTTCCATTGTTCCTGCAAGCAGAACTGTGCCGCATAATTCCAATCGGGACATGATATTGTTTTAACGGGGGCTACTCTTGCTTTCGCTATGAGTAGATTAACGAAAACTTTGTCTTCAGTCTTAACTCAAAGAAAAACGGTAGCCGCATACGCTTTTTCCGATGCATCACAAAATCCATGTATTTCAACGTGGTCAGACGGTGAGAAATAGACCCATCTTGGTATACGGATGTTATTGATCTCGGTGTAATAATAAATGCTTGCCAACGATCCATGGTATTTGAGGACACAGTTTCGTCCCAATCTGTTCCTTCTAACCAAATGTTCTGCATTATGATTTTGGCAACGATTATGACTGGTGCCAGCCAACCAAGTGGGTCGAATAGTTTGGCGATTGCTGAGAGTATCGCCCTTTTCGTAAAAACGTCTCGACTTTCTAGGAATTTTGCTGAAAAGTAGAAATGACCTGAGTGGGCATTCCACCTGATACCAAGAGCCTTTACTGTACTGGTATCTTCGAGGTTTTGGTATTCCCTTTAAAATTTGACTGCAGTTCGGAGTCCATTTTCGCAGTGGGAGACGAGATGACTGCAATACTTGTGAGATTTCATCTCGAGCTCTCATCACCGGCGAGTACGTCGTCCACATACATGCATTTTCGCAATATGTTTGCTGCGATTGGATAAGAGCTCTCTATATCGTCAGCAAGTTGATGTAATGTCCTTAAGCGAGGTACGGAGCACAGTTAATGCCAAAGGTCTCTGTTTTCAGTTCGTATAAATTGACTGGCTCCTGTGGGCTGGTACGAAATACTATTCGTTGGAATTTTGTTTGTTTATTATTTACCAGAATTTGCCGATACATCTTTTCGATGTCGCTGTTGAATACATATTTAAACAGTCTCCAACGGAGGATCAGGATGGTTAAATCGGCTTGAAGAATTGGACCGGGATGGAGGACGTCATATAAGCTCGCGCCATTGGCGGTAGGGCATGAGACATTGAATACGACTCTGACCTTTGTACTGATGCTTTCTTCCTTCAAAACAGCGTGATGAGGTAAGAAATAACAGTCAGTTGACTCTGCTGGCACGTTATCAGATATTTTAGACATATGCCCTAATGTCTCATATTCCCTCAAAACCCGATTATATTCCGTTTTCAGGACAGGGTTTTTCGCTAGGCGCGTCTCGTTCCGGTAGAACTGAGAGCAGGCGCCTTTCAGCGATGGTTCTATGGAAATGTTGTTCGGATAGTCCTTTCTGGAGGGTAAAGACACGATGCATTTCCCTTCTGCATTCCTCTCGGTGGTAGTCTTGAACTGTTCTTCGCAATCGTTGTCGTCGTCATTAAGACCTTTTTTCTTAGGAATATCCTCCAACTCCCAAAAAGCGGTTAACTGTTTGTCCAGGTTGACTTCATTGTAAAATGATAAGATATTGTTGTTGGATTCGATGCTTCCGCACAACCGGTTAAAATCCAACCGAACACGGTCTCTTGGGCGAGAAGCGTATTAAATACGTTTTTTTTTTTATGCCGCCTAAAATGATCTGCTGGTATATGTCTCCTCCGGGTACGAGATCCACTGGTTCATTAATGAAGAACCTCTTGTCCGCCTAGACCAAGTCTGGGAATGCTTGCCGAGTCATTGCGCTTACTTGGCAAGTCGGCAGATCTCCTGTTAATTTTGGTAAAACCAGTACAATAGCATCTATGCTTATTAATGGGTCTGTGGGCGACCGCAATTGAATGGCGCACGCTTCCTTTATCTGCGCAGATATTGAATTATTGATGCCCGAGACTTGAGCATGCAAGCGTTTTGATGGCAGGTTAATTCTGCGTTTAAGTCTTTCAGTTATAAAAGAGCATTCAGATCCCGAATCTATCAGTGCTCTGGGGGAGAAATTAACACCATTATAATATATTTTTACGCGCGCAGTTCCTAGTAGCACTCCTTTGTTTGTATTAGCAAAGCAAGAGTTCACATTTTTAACTGTTTCGGTATTTTCTTTTCCAGAGTCCCGTCTTAACTGAGCCTGCCTTGAAGTTGAGGCGCCGTCATCTGAGGGGTTCGGAGCTCCCCTACGATCTGTTGCTTTTAGCTGAATTGCTTGTTGTAGGTGGAGCAACGTATGATGCCTTGAATGGCACGCGCTACAATTGAAGGGACTGGTGCACCTTGTCACCGTATGTCCGGCTGACAAGCAATTCAAACAACGTTTATTGCTCTTGACGTACTCAATTCTGTCGGAAGGGGTTAACTTGCGGAATCTTTCGCAGTGTCGTAACTTATGCTCGCTATTTTGACACATTGTGCACAATTTTTTGGCGACACTAGCTTGAAAAGCGCCAAGTCTCTTTGGAGGTGCTTCCGGCATTTGCCGTGTGTTTTGGGGCTTAGGCGTCTTAGCTGTTTTGTTGCCCTTGAGCCCTGAAACGGTTTCTAATGTCTGAAACCGATTGGATAAGAATTTATCCATATCTTCCCATTTTGAGATCTCTGTTTTGTTCTCTATGGTTTGTTCCCACAGAGCCAGTGTGCATTCTGGCAGTTTCGTCGAGCATAAATACGTTATAATTGCATCCCAATTAGAAATGTCAATCTGATGACATTGAAGAGATACCGACAAGATTTTTTATAGATTGGTAGTTCACTAAACTTTAGTAAGCTACCTGAAATTTCAAGACTCTAGCTATATTTAAAGTACCACTTTTTGTAATTTGAAAATGGAAAAGGCCTGGCTGGGCTCATGTGTCAGACGAAGGGTTAAACTTGAAATATCTAGGCGGCCCAAAATAGTTAAATATTCATACGTTTATACACTGTTTTTTACATCTGATCGAAAAGTTGGGTGGCAAGTGATTCCTCCTGTATAATTTGCGCGGTCACTGTCACACAACCGCGTATTGATATTGTAATTTTATCTTACTTTGCACGTACATATTTGCACAAATCCATAGAGCGTTTTTTTAAACGAAAGTCTACATATACATAAATTTGTACACACAATAATCCTCTGGCTGAAAATAAATAAAGTAGTTTTGTTATAAATACGTACGTGGATACCAAACACTAATATCTTATTATTGGGATAGTGGTAATAATTTTCTGGCGTGGTGAAAGATTTATTTTGGTGTGGCTATTCGGGTGAAAAAGTTCAAATAGTTTTTGAGCATTAAATTTCGTTAGACATACACTAAATCTGCGATCAGATTTCTGTCTGTGTGTTTTCCGTGGTAATAATTCTCTAACCCAACAAATCTGCGGTCAGATTTTTATCAGTAGTACCACGAACTATACAACTTTTTACCTCAAATTTACCGGGCTTTAACATCCAAAAATGGAAACTTTCATTCGATTGGCAGATGCCATAACCGAATTTGAGAGTGACTACAACAGCACGCCATTCAAAGATCAGAATAAGCAGCACTTGCAATACAGCAAGAGGAGCTGAGAGCCATGTGGAAGAAAACAAAATCAGCCCATGAAGCCCTCATAAACACCGATTTGACAAGAGAGGATAGACTATCTGTAAAAACCAAAAATAAGAGTAGTTTTGGCTGCTATATGAAGTGCATGGCTGCAACAGCATCTGATTTAGAAAAGTTAGCGAACATTGAGAAAGAAAATGAAGATGTATCTGTTCGGGGTCACAACATTCATCTGCCTCCCTGTGACACAGATATCTTCAAAGGGGATTATCTTTCATGGCGATCATTCAGAGATATGTTTACGGCCATCTACACTCTCAATAAGCGCCTTACCCCTGTTGAGAAACTATTCCATCTCAATCAGAAAACTCAAGGTGAATCTAAAGAAATCGTGCGAAGGTGTCCTTTGACTAACGAAGGCTTTTCAACAGCCTGGAAAAATTTAAGCGACCGATACGAGAATAAACGTATTCTGGTCAATACGCAATTAAAAATTTTATTCAACTTAAACGCTGTTGAGAGCGAATGCGGTAGCTCTATTAAAAAACTGCAGCGGGACATAAATAATTGCATTTCGTCCCTTCAATGTCATCAGATTGACATTTCTAATTGGGATGCAATTATAACGTATTTATGCTCGACGAAACTGCCAGAATGCACACTAGCTCTGTGGGAATAAACCATAGAGAACAAAACAGAGATCTCAAAATGGGAAGATATGGATAGATTCTTATCCAATCGGTTTCAGACATTAAAAACCGTTTCAGGGCTCAAGGGCAACAAAACAGCTAAGGCGCCTAAGCCCCAAAACACACGGCAAATGCCGAAAGCACCTCCAAAGAGACTTGGCGCTTTTCAAGCTAGTGTCGCCAAAAAATTGTGCACAACGTGTCAAAATAGCGAGCATAAATTACGACACTGCGAAAGATTCCGCAAGTTAACCCCTTCCGACAGAATTGAGTACGTCAAGAGCCATAAACGTTGTTTGAATTGCTTGTCAGCCGGACATACGGTGACAAGGTGCACCAGTCCCTTCAATTGTAGCGCGTGCCATTCAAGGCATCATACGTTGCTCCACCTACAACAAGCAGTTCAGCCAAAAGCAACAGATCGTAGGGGAGCTCCGAACTAGACCTCTGCATGAGTCGATTCTAATTTGAAGCCAAAGAGAGTACAGTAGAATTGTGTATTCTATTTCAAGTTCAAAACACCCAGCGTTTTGAATTTTGTATTTTATGAATATTCATTGCGTTTCAAGTTTTCTAACTTCATATAGAATTATATAAATGAATGAATGAAAAACCTTAAATTTATTCAGACTCAAATTTTTACAATTTATGTGATATTTTGTGTTTAGCATCGAAAACGAAAAAAAGAATGGAAAGTGTAGAGGAAAATGTAAGTACGTTTAGCTTAAAATGATGTACGTATGTATGTATAGTGAATCTACATTTCGGTCCATTTAATAATGATAATGGTATATGTTTATAATAACAGGACTCCGCAAGCGCATTATTGCAAAGTGCCGGCATCAAGAAGAAGCTCCACAGTGGAGAATACACTCTGAGTTAAAAATAACTCTGGCGAAGAGTTGCCCGATATTGTAGCATGTAAAAGATGCTACAGCATTTACAAATTTACGGGGTGCACGTCAAATATTGTAAGACATAAATGCTATATTATAAATGCCCATAGTGTGAATAATGTTGCTCAAATAGAAGTAAGCAATGAGACGAAACAAGAGGGTATTACTCATATTACGCGATGGGCTGTCAAAAACTGTCGCTCTTTTAAGATAATTGACGATTCTGGGCTAAAAGAATTTGCAAAATTTTTAATTAACATAGGGGCAACCTACGGTTCCAATGTGAACCTTGATAAGCTTTTGCCCCACCCTACAACGATATCGCGTAATATATCAGGGCTTTATGAAACCCATTTTGAAGCAATAAAAAACGAAATTTTAGGATGCAAAATGTTTGGGTATTCAATTACCACAGATATTTGGACAGACAATTTTTTGAGGGCGTCGTATTTATCATGCACTATCCACTACGTAAAAGACGGTGTTCTTGTAAACCGTCTCTTAGCAGTGAAATCCATGGAAGGAAATGCAAGCACAGGTGAGAAATATACACAAATATTTTAAACAAACTTACAATCAGAAGGTAAACACATCTGTCACAACTCAAAGGACGTGACTGATCTGGATATTCGTTTGAAGTTTTCAGTAGCCGATCGCCATGTATTGACGCTCAGAAGCATATTCGCTTTTCACGCGAAAATCAAAAATACAATATTTTAATATGTGAAACTTTGTTGTGCTCGGTTGGTGTAAATGAAAACATCGATGAAACGAAAAGGACGCAGGGACAGGATGGCGGGGTTGGTTGGGCATGTATGACCAGGATATGATGTTGCTCATACGCCATGTATCCACAGGTTTCATCAAACTTAGGGCCGTTAACTTATCTAACAGCCCTTAACATTAGCCGAAAAGATTAGTCGCAGCGGAGTACTTCCCACTGCAATTATACAGACAATTTCTTCCTTTACAAAACGAGATTTCTTTCATCTCGAGCAGCTGAACGAAAATCGTCAGTGATATTGCAGCGACGCGGTAATTGTCAATAGTTTTGAATTGATTAAAAATATTTCCTGTAAAATTGAGAGATAGGACATTTTCTTATTTTGATTAAAATATTTTTCTGGACAGCACGGTCCCTTTTTATTCTGTGCAGATATTGGCTATACTATAATATTAAGATTGGTTAATGAAATTTACAATTTTACGTCCAAAACAAGACAAACAATTAACATTAAGATAATGGCTCTTCAATTCAATAATGTGTTGAGTCCAAGGTTATTTAAATCCTTTTTATTTCATTATTTCAAGGCTTAAATATTCGAGGGAAGATAAAAGAAATACTAGCAAATTTTGGATGTGATGTTGAAGAAGACAATCCTGTCATAGTGACAGACCGTGGGAGTAACATGATTGCAGCATTTCGAGGAGCTGAAAGCATTCATTGCATCAACCATTTACTACACAACGTTATTGAAAAAGCAGTTAAGACAGTACCTGAACTTACTGAAATGGTAACAAAATGCAGTAAGCTTGTAAAATATTTTAAAAAATCAGGAACAAATGCAAGTTTACGAATTTCTTTGAAAAGTTTTTGCCCAACCCGTTGGAACACAATATTTTATCTAGTTAAATCAATAGAGGAAAATTGGTTCGACATAGCAAATATTCTGAAAGAGAATAAAGAAACAAGCAGAATAGAAAACCTCAATGTGAACCATTTAAGTTGCGTCGCTGGACTTTTAGAGCCATTTGATTATGCTTCTAAAAAGCTTGAAGGGAGTAAATTGCCCACAATACATTTGATAATTCCATATGTAAACAAATTGAAAAAGTCCTGTTCTGCTGGTGAAAATGATATCGAATTTATAACTCAAGTAAAATCGGTTCTCCTCAATGAAATTTTGGCAACAGTTTTCCCACATTTAACAAAATACCACAAAATTGCCCATTTTTTGTTTCCGCCAACAAATAAACTACTACAATTTTCTTCGGATGAAAAACTACAAGTTATCAGAAATTGTAAGGAAATAATGACTAGCTTTATTGGAAATATGGATGGAAATATGGATGGAAATATACAAAGCAACGACATCTTGGAAGATAATGCGTTCGCAGATTTTATCGAAATCAATCATGAAGGCAGCGCCATGGCTCAAGTGGATCAGGAGATTCAAAGTTATTCTAACCTAAATGTTACGTTCACTGCTGACTTCGACTGCCTTAAATGGTGGTATCTGAACAAAAATTTTTTTCCAATTTTATACAAAACGAGCTGCAAAATTTTCTGTATACCCGCAAGTAGCGCGGCTTCTGAAAGAGCCTTTTCGGATGCAAGAAATTTAATAACCGAAAAACGTTGTACTATTGCTCTTAACCCAGACAATGTAAATAAAATAATGTTTCTGCATTCAAATATAGAAATATAAATATACTATATGTTGAAACCAATTCGATTCTTATCTAATGACTCTCTTTTATAGCGCATACAAGTACAAAATATGTATAAGAAAAGTTCAATAAATACAAGGAAATGTAGGTATTTAGATTTATAAAAATAAAAAAAATTCCATCATATTCACTCAATTTGTTTTCACATCGTTTGAATATTGTAATGTCGACAATCATATCAGCAAAGCTATTCATTTAAATTCAATAAAATTCAAACCCAATCACATTCATTTAATTTCAATATGAATGATTCATTTGCCGTTTAGAATGGATTCATGCAGCCCTCTACTCCGAACCCCTCAGATGACGGCGCCTCAACTTCAAGGCAGGCTCAGTTAAGACGGGACTCTGGAAAAGAAAATACCGAAACAGTTAAAAATGTGAACTCTTGCTTTGCTAATACAAACGAAGGAGTGCTACTAGGAACTGCGCGCGTAAAAATATATTATAATGGTGTTAATTTCTCCCCCAGAGCACTGATAGATTCGGGATCTGAATGCTCTTTTATAACTGAAAGACTTAAACGCAGAATTAACCTGCCATCAAAACGCTTGCATGCTCAAGTCTCGGGCATCAATAATTCAATATCTGCGCAGATAAAGGAAGCGTGCGCCATTCAATTGCGGTCGCCCACAGACCCATTAATAAGCATAGATGCTATTGTACTGGTTTTACCAAAATTAACAGGAGATCTGCCGACTTGCCAAGTAAGCGCAATGACTCGGCAAGCATTCCCAGACTTGGTCTAGGCGGACAAGAGGTTCTTCATTAATGAACCAGTGGATCTCGTACCCGGAGGAGACATATACCAGCAGATCATTTTAGGCGGCATAAAAAAAAAAACGTATTTAATACGCTTCTCGCCCAAGAGACCGTGTTCGGTTGGATTTTAACCGGTTGTGCGGAAGCATCGAATCCAACAACAATATCTTATCATTTTACAATGAAGTCAACCTGGACAAACAGTTAACCGCTTTTTGGGAGTTGGAGGATATTCCTAAGAAAAAAGGTCTTAATGACGACGACAACGATTGCGAAGAACAGTTCAAGACTACCACCGAGAGGAATGCAGAAGGGAAATGCATCGTGTCTTTACCCTCCAGAAAGGACTATCCGAACAACATTTCCATAGAACCATCGCTGAAAGGCGCCTGCTCTCAGTTCTACCGGAACGAGACGCGCCTAGCGAAAAACCCTGTCCTGAAAACGGAATATAATCGGGTTTTGAGGGAATATGAGACATTAGGGCATATGTCTAAAATATCTGATAACGTGCCAGCAGAGTCAACTGACTGTTATTTCTTACCTCATCACGCTGTTTTGAAGGAAGAAAGCATC
>NW_016162251.1:8904-11254 GCF_001687245.7 Rhagoletis zephyria | reverse complement strand
TATATATAAAGCTAGATATATAGACATGTTGATTAATACATCACATTCGTAACACATAGGTCTGGCTGGACCCACATATATTCCTATGTAATTTTTACCTAAAATGAAGGAATGCAACCGTTTTTCAAAGTTTTCTTTTAAATTTTTGAATTATCATGGCAAGAGATGATTTTTACCTAAAATGAAGGAATACAACGGAATGCAATGGAATATTACCCCTTTATAATTTTACTAGCCTCTAAAGCTCTTCCATGTTACTCGGAGCTCGCTTGTGCTATGCTAATCCTCTCTTGACCACAGCGCTCAATTTTTCGATGGCGTTGAGGTCTGCGGTTTGTGCTGCCCACTGCATTACGTGGAAATTTTGCTCAAGCAGCCGGCGGTGTCGAATATTTTTAGAATCCTTTGGATCTCCGTCCTGCTGGCAAACCACTTCTTCCGCGGGATTTGCGCTTTTGTCTACAAGGTCCGGCAAATTTGTTTGGAGGATATGTTCATTATACATTTTATATTAACCCATGGCACCAAATGCCAGCAAGTAAAATATCCCAAGCCATTCAGCTGCCCCTGAAATTTTGTACTTTAAGTTTCTGGACTCAAAAGGGATAATATGGTCCGATGGAAAAAAGGCATATTTTTGGGAAAGACCTCATCAACATCTTCAAAAACACCATGCCAAGAAAAACGTCTAACATGGTGGCCAGCACAAATCCCAGACTTCAAAGCTATCGAAAAATTGAGCGCTGTGGTCAAGAGAGGATTAGCATAGCACAAGCGAGCTCCAGTAACATAGAAGAGCTTTGGAGGCGAGTAAAATTATAATGGGGTAATATTCCAAGCGAAATCATAGAAAACCTAGTAGAGAGCATACCCAGACGTATGAAAATCGCTATAAAAAGCAAAGGAGTATCCACAATCCTCTTGATATATACCTCCAAAAATATCAAGAGAGAAAAGTTCAACGCTGAGTGAAGAGAGCTGCCTTGCCTTTTTGCTGGGAATCACTTGTTAATTTTTCTGTATACTAGGCTTTATATCTTAAATAATAAAGACAAATTGCTGAAAAGTTCAAAGCAATCCGCTTATTATTAAAAAAGTTGGTTTTGATCGCCAGTGTATTTAAATAATTAAATAAAAAAAGAAAGCCCTTAAATTAAGTAAATATTTGAATAAAATACAATAAATAAGTTTAACTGAACAAATTTTGCACATAATTTCTATATAAATGTATACAATTTGCATATGGGTCCAGCCAGACTTATGCGTACCGAATGTGCCAATCGAAACATGTGTCTGACGGAGAGTTAATTGGCGGTTATAAACAGAGGTGTTTTGTGCTTTAATACGCGCAAGTGAATCTTATGGAACTGAAAGAAAAGGGGGAGTCAGTGTTTGATTGTGCTTTGAAAACTGCAACAGAAATCGATTGCAGTATTGAAACTGAGTGATATTTGTGGGAAGTCCAAATTAATGGAAAAATCTTAAAAAAAAAACCTTCAGCAACAGAATAAACTGTGAAAGCCGATAATTAATCTGCGCTTTGCACTTATGAATTTATAAGAAGTTATATTAGTGTGTGTGCTTCAAGTTGACGAACTCAATTTTACACTAACAATACTGTGAGTGATTTAAAATGGACTTTCTTCCCGCTCTTATTCATATATGTGTATAATGAAAAATGCAATGACTTTACCCGTTTCTTTTCGTTTTTTAATGGCTGAATATGTGGTCCAATAGCAAGCAATGGTTAACTCCTTAGTGTTGTGGACGCTTCAGTGGCGAATGTGGTTTTGTGTGATAAAGTTGTGGACTGAATGTAGTTTATTGCGCTGTGTTAAAGATTTTATTATTTCCACGGATCGCAGGGACCAATAATTACGCCAGCACGTCTCACGGAGTGGAGCGCTCAGACGTAAAGGAATAAAAAAAAGAAGAAAAACAACTCGGTTTTAGTGTTGAGTATATAATTGATCTTACAAATTTATTGGCAACAGGTTGTAAAAATACATCGCAATATTGTCTGGTTGATTTTACCTTGATGTGGCGTGATAGCTGGTGATCCTTTGGTATTTCACAGGGAAGTGACCATGGCAAAATTAAATTAGTTCCGTTTGACCCGCCGAACAATGACTTTTCGTTCAGTTTCTCCTCAAATCAGCAATTGAACGGTGGGTAAATTGGACGAGTATGCGTATTAGTGAGTTTAATTGGTACCGATACACGTGCATATGTATATGTGTATACATACAGGGTGTCCCAGAAGTAACGTGCCAAACTTTAGGGCAAGGTAGGTGGGGGGGTGAGCTCACTGATAAACAAAAAATTTTCAGGTAAAAGTGTCACCGTTTTT
>NW_016162251.1:4122-7711 GCF_001687245.7 Rhagoletis zephyria | reverse complement strand
TCCCTATAACGGTCCCACATGGCTCGCGTTGCGCCCGATCGCAGCGTGGCCCTGTAGGCGGCATCTTTTTTCTCTGCGGCTTCTTGACATTCCTCATCGTACCAGTTGTTCTTTCGGGCTCGCTGAAATCCAACTACTTCTTCGGCGGCGGTACTTAATGATCGGGAAATGTGGTTCCACTGCTCGCGTACGTCGGATTGTTGAAGAGTGCTCTCAGAGAGCAGGTGTGTGAGTCGAGTGGCGAATAAATTGGCCGTCTGTTGTGATTGCAGCTTTTCGACGTTAAGCTTTCCTTGCATTGTTGGGTGCACATTTTTTGCTGTACAAGATAGTGGTCCGAGTCGATGTTTGGCCCTCGGAGTGTACGTACGTCCAAAATGCTTGAAGCATGCCTTCCGTCTATCACAACATGATCGATTTGGTTTCTCGTTTTTCGATCTGGAGACAGCCATGTACCTTGGTGGATGTTCTTATGCTGAAACCTAGTACTACATATTACCATATTTCGGGCCCCGGCGAAGTCGATCAGCCTCAGTCTAGTGGGTTTTTATAAAAATCTGGATTTTTACTCGAAAATAGTTGGCAGCACTGCAGCCAACAGAAAACTGTGCCAAAAGTACCTTAGTGATGAACATAGTATTGCAATAATCTATTATTTGTACCCTCAAACAGAGTTAAGGGCGCATACAGTATAGGTGGACATATCGTCCCGTTTCTGCCTTAACCACGTATCTACAATTTTTGGGAAAACTAATATCACCACTTATAACAGCTGCTTAAGCGTCACACTATTTTAAAATAGAACAGAGACCTAAGGAGGGTACTCACTACTGTTACTGGAACCAGAAATAGTAAGTAAAAAATGCGTTTATTGTATCCTAGGGGAAGAAAATAAACATACTTTCTTACACTCTCTAAAATACCTCTATTGCAGATACGAAGTTAAGGCAGAAGGACGATATGTACATGCAACTTTAGTCGTGTTTATTTACACATATTTTTTATTTGGATTTCCCTAAATTTAGAAAAAAAAAGCTAGAAAGAGCTAAACGATTTTCAGAAAAAAGCTAAAAAAAAGCTAGCAGCTAAATTGGAATTTTTTCTAGCTAAGCAGCAAAAAAACGGCTAAATCTAGCTGGAAAATAACTAAAATGGCAACACTGACGTCCAGGCACCTTTGCTATAATTATAGAGTTCCTACAAAAATGCTAGACATCAACCTCGTCGGTAGGTATCATATCAAAGACCATAAAATAGGCACGAGGTAAAAGTCGCCTTGCCGGAAGTAGTTAAATATTGCGCCTAAAAATAACCACTACATACGCTAGAGAGGAAATAGACGACACGCTATTTCTTCAAATGAAATTAATTGGTGCTCGTATGTATGTATGTATGTACATTCTTCTTCTTTTTGGCGCTGTAACCGCCTAAGCGATTTTGCCGAGTTCAGCAAAGCACGCCAGTCGTTTCTCCTCTGAGCCAACTGACGCCAATTGGAAACGCCCAGTGAAGCCAAGTCCTTCTCCACCTGATCTTTCTCTCTCCTTTGTTACCACCAGCGGGTTCCGAGTTGAATACTTTCAGAGCTGGAGCGTCGGTGTCCATTCGAACGACATGGCCAAGCCAGCGGAGCCGCTGTATTTTAATTCGCTGCACTATGTCGTTGTAAAGCTCATACAGCTCACCGTTCCATCGTCTACGGTACTCGCCGTCGCCAAAGCGTAAAGGCCCGTAAATCTTCCGCAAAATCTTTCTCTCAAACACTCCAAGAGCCGCCTCATCGGATGTTGTCATTGTCCATGCTTCTGCGCCATATACCAGCACGGGCATGATGAGTGTCTTATAGAGCGTGGTTTTCGTACGTCGAGAGCGGACTTTACTCCTGAATTGCCTACTCAGTCCAAAGTAGCACTTGTTGGCAAGAGTGATTCTGCGTTGGATTTCAATGCTGACATTATTATCGGTGTTAATGCTGGTTCCCAAGTAAACGAGATTATCTACTTTCACGAAATTGTAACTGTCAAGAGTGACGTGGGTGTTAAGGCGCGAATGTGCAGATACTTCGGCTTGACCTCGTTTACCACCAGACCCATTCGCTTTGCTTCCCTATCCAACTTGGAAAAGGCAGAACAGACTTCGCGGTTTTTGTTACCGATGATGTCGATGTCATCGGCATAAGCCAGCAATTGCACGCTCTTGTAGTAAATTGTTCCTGAGCGGTTCAGTTCTGCAGCTCTTATTATCTTCTCCAACATCAGATTAAAGAAGTCACATGAAAGGGAGTCGCCCTGTCTGAAACCCCGTTTTGTGGCGAAAGGCTCGGAGAGGTCTTTCCAAATTCTGATGGAGCTGGTGGTAATGCTCCACGTGATTTTACACTGTCGTATGAGTTTTGGGGGGATGCCAAATTCGGACATAGCGGCGTATAGGCAACTCCTTTTCGTGCTGTCAAAAGCGGCTTTAAAATCGACAAATAGGTGGCGAGTGTCGATCCTTTTCTCGCGGGTCTTTTCCAAGATTTGGCGTATTGTGAATACCTGGTCTATGGTGGATTTGCCAGGTCTAAACCCACACTGATAAGACCCAATCAGTGCATTGACGGTGGGCTTCAGTCTTTCACACAATACGCTCGATAAGCCCTGTAACCTATGCTTAGAAGGCTGATCCCGTCGGTAGTTGGCGCGAATGGCGGGGTCACCTTTCTTGTGGATTGGGCAGAGCACACTTAAATTCCAGTCGTCGGGCATGCGTTCATCTGACCATATTCTGCACAAGAGTTGATGCATGCACCTTATCAACTCCTCGCCGCCGTACTTGAATAGCTCAGCTGGCAGGCTGTCAGCTCCAGCGGCTTTATTGTTTTTCAGCCGCGCTATTGCTATACGTACCTCGTCATAGTCAGGCGGTGGAACGTCGACTCCGTCATCATCGACTGCGGGCTCGGATTCTTCTTCTCCACAACCTCCCGTGCTGCTACCATTTAGTACGGCGAAAAGGTGTTCCCTCCATAATTTAAGTACGCTCTGGACATCAGTTACTAGGTCGCCATTATTGTTCTTACAGGAGTACGCTTCGGTCTTTAAACCTTCCGTAAGTCGCCTAACTCTCTGGTAAAATTTTCGGGCATTCCTCCTGTCGGCCAGCATTTCAAGCTCTTCGCGCTCACTTATTTCGGCCTCTCTCTTGTTATTGCGGCAAATACGTCTCGCTTCCTTCTTCAGATCCCTATAGCGGTCCCACATAGCGTGCGTTGGGTCCGATCGCAGCGTGGCCCTTTAGGCGGCATCTTTTTTCTCTGCAGCTTCCTGACACTTCTCATCGTACCAGTTGTTCTTTCGGGCTCGCTGAAATCTGATTACTTCTTCGGCGGCGGTACTTAATGAGCGGGAAATGTGGTTTCACTGCTCGCATATGTCGGTTTGTTGAAGAGTGCTCTCTGAGAGCAGGTGTGAGAGTCGAGTAGCGAAAGCGCTGGCTGTCTGTTGTGATTGCAGCTTTTCGACGTTAAGCTTTCCTTGCATATTTGGGCGCACATTTTTTGCTGCACAGAGGCGGGTCCGTATCTTGGCCGCAAAAAGATAGTAAGTAG
>NW_016162251.1:0-2326 GCF_001687245.7 Rhagoletis zephyria | reverse complement strand
GAACCCTCTCAACATAATCTTTAAATTTAGGGGCGGACATTAGCAACTTTTTTTTTTTGTATGGGGACCGACCCAGTCTACTGCTCACGTTGCCCAGAGTACGCGAACGAGGACGCAAGAGTCGGGATTTAGTATAGGTATGCAACTGCAACTGCATACCCAGCGCTACGGCTATACCCCATTGCACTCTATGTACATTAGGGTGGTCCAAAAACAGTAAAGTCGGAATTGTAATGCTCTCACTACCTAGGACTGTTCTATATCGAAAAAAAGTATACCCCTATTTTTTATTTTGAAATCAAAATATATTTAGAGGTCGCTCAAAGCGCTCAAAGTTTTGCATGTATTTTTATATATGGAAATCAAAATCTTTTTGTAGAAATTGAATTCTTGAAAATCGATATTTTTCGATAGGAAATTTCTGGGTCTCTTCAGGATTCTTTCAATAATAATACCCAATTTTTTATTTAACCATTTTTGAAGTGAAACTTCTTAGGCGGCGGTATCGGAAAAATGGAGAGTGAAATTTTTAAAACTGAAAATGTTACATGAGTGAGAAGGAAGATATAGGTAGTATAGGGAAGGGGAAAAAAGAAATAAAGCGACGCATGACGGGTACGAGTACCTACATATGTATATATGTATGTATGAGTGAACTCATTGCGCATTTCAGCTCTGCCGCTACCAAGCAATATACATATGTATAAATGATGCAAGCGTTCTCCGCGTAACTACATCCATTCGTACATATGTACATATGTTTGTATGGATATATTTATGATGAAGCAAACGGGCTTCGTTGATTTACTGATTGGCCTATGTATGTACTTATGGACAGCAATTTCTTCATGTATGTACATATGTTTGAATGGCTGTACATATATTTGTACGTATGTACATATGTTTGTGTATGTACATATGTTTCTGTTCATTTATATATGCACATATGTAGCACAAACGAAAACAAATCTAATAAGCTGCTCGTTGATATAAATGCGAACTGTACTGGTTGTCAAAAATTATGTGTTTGTTGTACATTTGTTCATGTTTGTCATTGCGCGTGTAATTTTTTAGAGTAGTTTTGTGCTCTCGCTATCTCCTTGTATTAGGTGCGTTCGTTTAAAATCTCCAGTAAAAACCAACCAACAGCAAAATTCCGGCGAAACGTCACTAGTTCTCTCAAAAGAGAAAAATATCTAAAATAGTACGCAAACAGAAAATTTGCAGAAACATGCAAGTTAGACGAACAGCTGATATAATTTCTGTTTACATTCAAAAGTGTAAAATTTAAAACGTACGAAAACTCATCACAAAGTGGTATCTTGACACAGTTTATTGATTAAACAAATAACTACTTACTTCTTACAAGTTTAATTAGTCGCATTTAGTCATTTTTAACTACCAAACCATCAAATTCAATTTTTTGATTTGCGTAAATTCAAGCCAGCTGTTTTTGATCAGCTGTTTTCCTGTTGGCAAAAATTTTTCCATCAGCTTCCCCGCAAAATGAAATGTCACTTTGCTCTCTCAATTTCCCCTACTTTGCAAGTTTTTTGCGTACGCGAACGCAAAAACCTGAAAGCTTTGGTTAAACATGGACAATTAACAGCTACGCGAATGCAATTATTAACTCGTCCTTCGTTGGTATACTCTGATGAACAGGGCAGTAAATTTGGATTTTCTGGCAAGTTGTACAACTTATCGCTACATTAATGGACATGTTGTACAAACTCATTTAATTGGCGTTTATTTTGTACACTAAATAACCGAAAATGGATAACTCAGCCGAAATAGGTACGTACTTTCATTGAATTTTATAAATGTAAGCCGAAACTATGAAATTGTAAAAACGAGATTTTACAATGAGACTGCTCGCCAAATTCCAATGTTTGTGGGCAAAACGTCAAACTTGATTGCGATTGATTTGAACCAACGTTTTCGGCTTGCATTATGTCAAAAAGATGTGTTTGTTGTAATTCATTCTGTCATTTACAACCATTAGTTTGAGTAGGAACTGAATGAATGAACACCATTTCATGATTTCAATTAACGCGAAATAGAGTTTGTGCACTTAGTTTTTACTCAGATCGATGAAATGATTTCGTGAATTGGACTAAGCATACATGTGATACTTATGCTTTTAATTTATAAGGTAATTTTATGTTTTTGTACTCTTGCTACCACATGAATATATGTATTCGTGATAAGAATATATGAATTCGCCTTTTAACATAGAAAGCGAGTAAGAATAAATGCCGAACAAAGGAGTTCGTCTTGTTTCAACTTAAATAAATGCATTTTGCAAACAAAAGGGCGTACGTTACTT
>NW_016162250.1:0-44474 GCF_001687245.7 Rhagoletis zephyria | reverse complement strand
CTCCAAATGCGGCAATTTTGCTTATTTACGAAGCCATTCAACCAGAAATGAGCCTCATCGCTGAACAAAATTTGTCGAATTTGTTGTGTTCGAACCGAACACTGATTTTGGTAATAAAATTCAATGATTTGCAAGCGTTGCTCGTTAGTAAGTCTATTCATGATGAAATGTCAAAGCATACTGAGCATCTTTCTCTTTGACACCATGTCTGAAATCCCACGTGATCTGTCAAATACTAATGCATGAAAATCCTAACCTCAAAAAAATCACCCGTTATGTGTAAATTTAAACGAAAACNCAAAAAAATCACCCGTTATGTGTAAATTTAAACGAAAACTTTTTAGAGGAAATTTTAAACATTTTATGTGTAAACTGTGAAAATGTGAACAATAAATGTTTAAAATTCAAAAAACAAATTTGAGATTTGTTCTACGCCACACATATGATAAGTAAAAGTAAGCAAGCAGTGTTTAAATTTGCATTCATTAAGAGAGGAAACTGGTTACCTATCTTAATATGCGCAAATTTAAGCAAAAATTTTTTAGAGTGTACTTTTAGGCCCCACTGCTTTTTATTTAGAGGATTTTAGCGAAAAAATTTGGCGTAGCGATTGTCAGAATTCCTCTGCTGGCTAAGTCATCTGCTTTAAAACTGTCCGGGTCCTGGAAAACTCTAAAGCCAATTTAGAAAACTTCAATCAGAATTTCTAAGGCTTATTAGCTCTAATCAGCAGCAGCGCATTTTTTTATTGCTACAACTCAGCTTAAAATACGGACAGTCGAAAGCATTATTTAAGTGAAAGTTTATGCGAATATACACCATTTCTTACCCCCTAAATATCCCGTCTAAACTAATGCCCATGTATCTGACTTTGTGCACCAGTACCAGTGTTAGACCATTTAGTGAAGGAACTTTAAATTAAGGAACTTTGTTTGATAGCGTGTTCGAGTGAAGAAAAAATAGAAGCATTTGTGGTGAAGATGCGGTACTGACGATAGGAATGTACGCATCAGTTCCTTTAAAATAAGGTCGATCGATACTAAATGCGTAGATAATTTTGGCGTGCAATAATTTGATATTCTCGCGTGTGCAAAAAGTAGACTCTGGCCGACAAAGAAGGGGACGAAAGCAAAGCTTGGTACCATGAAAAGAAAGAGGTGCATTAGTTCAAATTTGGGTAGATTATTTAAAGGCAGATCGACAGACACTTAGACTTCACGTATTGCACTATTGCCATCTCGAAAGCACGGGGAAGTAAGTAATCAGCTTACTCAATTTCTTAGCTGATATGGAGGCTATAGAAACTACCATTTTCCAAATTGGGTGAGACGATAGCGATAAGTGCTTTGTATGCAGCTTAGGAGAAAACATAAAACAAGTTTTATTCGATTGAAAACGGTTCGAAGCAGGTCCAACTGGGCGAAGTTATGAGGCGTCGAATGTTCGACACAATAGCAGCGACGACGAAATTGCTTTCCCTTCTCGTTAAGCACGAATAAGAGAAATACTGGTACTGGTACTTGCTGGTAGATTACACAACGTCCGGGAAATTTAAGGTCAAATTGCGACTGGGCTTAACACAAAAGAAACAGTGCACACATAGAACTGCGAATGGGCCCATAGTGACACCACTTGGATGCAGTTCTACCAATGCTTTTTAAACCGGTTCGTGGTGTCGCGTACGAATATTCAACTGCCGAATCCTAGAGTTTGAAATTGTGCTTAGATCACCTCAAAAATACTGCATGAAAAAAGATATGTAGATCCGATATGACTGCTATCCTCATTCTAAGCTGTCTTCATAATATTACATCGCTTGAATGAGACAAATGTTACAGATCTCTAAGGCTAAGATAACATAAACAAAATTATGGGAGACTCGCCCAGGTCGCTTGTTGTGTGCAGCATGAAATTAATATAGAGACAATAGGCGAATGATATTTTTCATGCCTGAAAGCAATTGAATAAGGCCGAAAATCTGCAGCTGCTAAACAAAAAATGCTGAAATTTTCGGACAAAAAGTATGAAAAAAAGAAGGGCGTGCAATTACGAATTTCGAAAAAGGCAATTGTGTACATACATACATATGGGGTACTTAAACAATTTGCAACACATATTTACTAACACGAGCCTGCGCAACGAATCAGCCAATTGAGTGTATGAGAAGATGGTTGCGCGTGAGGTAGGTCGACATTGATGCTGGTTAATGATGGAGCTCAACGAGACTGTATAAGAGCCTGAGATATTTAAAATTGCGCTCAGACCGAAAGCCCAAAGTAGGTACTCCCGCGGATGACTATTAGTAAAAACTCGCTTTCGTAGAAAAGTGTGGGTAAATGTAGTCAGAAAGTTGTGTATTTATGTACAGATCCTTACTTTTTTGCCTATGTGTTATCCTGCTAAAAATGCAGTCATTGATTGCAATAAACGTTGTGTGTATTTGTAGTTAAACATTGCTAGAAAGAATCTATTGCTGACGGATAAGAAAACATACGGGTGTAGGGGAAGAAAACTCCTGCAAATGTGTACGAAAATTGCTGCAAAAGTGTAGCAAAATTCTCTGAAAACATCAAATTTGTTTTTGTAACTCAAAAAAAAATGAATGCGTTTTAGGTAATTTTTTCACAATTGGAACACACATGTGTACATATGTACATATGTAGGTAGTTTCTTGCTGGTCTCTATGCGCTAAAAAATGCCAATCACTGCATATGCTCGTACATATGAACATATGTATGTATGCGTATTAGACTGGGTCGTAAACAAATTTTGTAACCACCACGCCATGCAGTTTAAGACATGCCTGGAGAGGACTTCAGCGTCATGTCAATTTTAAATATTGCCTATATATTTGTAGCCCGATCTAAAATTTGGGATGGAAGCTCGTAATATGAAGAACCGCTGCCTCCAGCTGATCTGCTGAGCGCAACTCTTCGTATAGACAGGCGATGCTCCAGAATCAGAAGACTCACCGCAATCATTGTTATCTGAGCTCTGCCAAGCCGTGTGATTAGTACAAGTGTCGCAGTAAGCCATCAGATGTGTCCGTCGTTGCTTTCCAGACAGTCAGATGGAGGTTACGGAAGTAGGTTGACGTGGAAACAATTCCTCGTGGTATAGCATGCATGAAGATGCTAGGATGAGATAAGATACTCTCCTGGCCTCGCACATTTTCTAACTTCATATTCGCATTGCTAAATTTTTTGGCAATATGCAGCTTCTAATCCTGCTTTCCTTGAGTGGGGGCGAAGTATGAAATATGTAGTAGAGAAATCTGTGAGTGCCCCTTTGGCTATTAGGCAACGTTTTTGCTAAAGGTCACGTCAATTTATTCTTCACTCATATAAAACAGCAGCGTCGGAGAGCATCGTTCAAGGATGGCCAAAACTATAATTAATGAATTTGCCCTTCCAATTTAGGATCTACCGAGAATGCGAACCAATCTTGATCCATATATCCTTGATTTTGTCCAATCACCAGGGGTCATCATCGCTTTGATGGAAAATTTTAAGACTCCTCTCAACCCAGCCAGACTTCTCTCGCCCTCCAGAGACATTTTATTTGTGCAGCTTCTTCCGGGCTGCAAAGAGCATTCGCAGTGTTGGCAGCTTCGTTCGCGAAAGCATTTGAAGTCTTCTCCATAAGTGGCTGCTCATACCTACGCAAAATGTAGACATGCTTCTGCCACATGGCCTTATTTCTTCTTAAGAAAAAATTTTATAAGTGACGAATTTTTCCACTATGCCCGAGAAATGTATAGCGCTAGATTTTATTTGCTTTAGGATGTGTCAAATCCGAAAATATTATTGACTTCAAAATGCANTTGAAAACGACGAGCTACCGACCACAGCTTCCAATTTGTCATCTTTATTATCTAAGCGCTTTGTCGATGGCGACATGATTTCTTTGAACGCGGCAGCGACATCATGAATTTGTATGAGTTTGACATAAAAGAAGAGGAAGAACCTTATCTGTCGCCAGAAAAATAGAAATAGATCTAATCTGGCCACAACCACAGCCGTCGCGTAGCCCGATCGTCGCCAAAATAATTATCTACATAAGAGTACGTGTTAAAATAATTTGACAGCTGTGGTTTGTAGCTCGTCGTTTTCATTGTGTTCGGGCTATTACACTAAAAAATGCAAAAGCAAAAAATCAGTTTGTTGTTCCTTTTTAATGAATTCCCTCTGTGTTATTGAGAAAGTGGATAGCTCCTGCTGCTAGTATTGTTGTTGCTTACGTGTATCCTATTTGATTTGCTTCGCAAATGCAACGTCGCTGTCATTTGATTGCGCAATGTATAAGATGGAATTGTGTGCGAGTGCATACGAAATGCTGCAAGCAAATTTTCATGAAAAAAAGGTATGCACCTACATATATGTGTGTGCAATAGGGTGGTCCAAAATAAGTAAAGTCCGAATTTTAATGCTCTAAGCCCCTAGGATTGTTCTATATCGAAAAAAATATGCCTATATTTTTTTATTTTGAAAAAAAAATATTTAGAGATTGCTCAATGCACTAAAAGTTTTCCATGTATTTTATATGGGGAAAAACAACTTTTCGTGGAAATAGTATGGAATTCTTGGAAATCAGTATTTTTCGATCAGAAAACTGTGGTTCTCTTCAGAACAGCACCCAATTGTTTATTTAACCATTTTTTAATACTAAATATTTTTTATTTATCCCCCCATTGCATTTTCTGGCATTTCCTAGGTGTTGTGGCGGACCTACAAAATATAGTTACTATAAAAAATAGTTAAAAAAATAATTGGCTATTATCGTTGGGAATCTCCTGAAGAGAAGCAAAGTTTTCCGGTCGAAAAATAATTCTATACCATTGCTACAAAAAGTTGTTCCCCATATAAAATACATGGAAAACTTTGAGCGCTTCTCTAAATATGTTTTTATTTCAAAATAGAAAAATCCTAGGGGATGAGAGCATAAACATTCCGACTCTACTTTTTCACACGCATTTTTGAAACACCCTAGTGTGCAAACATAGAGCAAGTCACACACTCACGCATGCGTAGATTTAGCTCACAACCAGCTGTAAGCAAAGTATGTAATGTTGTTAGGTAAGCTATCAAAAAAAAAAATTGCCAATCACAGCACGTTTTTGGCATATCACAGCCTTTACGGTTGTTGTTTGCAGTTGTTGCTATTTGCTATTTTATATCCTCTGCCATATCGTTTGCACACATTTAAAAATGCACAAAACTATGTTATATAAGGGTATAGCCATTTCTATATGCATATGTATATATTTATGTTTATACATATGTACGAAGCTATTTGTAGTTGTACGAAAAATGCATAAGCATTTATGTGTCTATGACAGCATTTTGCATGAGTGCGCACTTCTCTAAAAGTACAGCTTGCTCATTTCTAGTATGCAGTCTGCCGTTATAAAATGTGCTCTCAATTTTTATGTCGAAAAAAACAGATATATTATTTAAAAAAAATTGGAAATTTCAAAAAAGAAAAATCAACCTCAAATCAGCTTAGTTTTTAAAATAGGGCACACAGGGCGAATGCTATAGCAGACGCTGTACTTACGCTTACATTCTTCTTCGTACTTTATGCACCAGCTAGCTCATGAGTATAAATTTCCATGTGATATGACAGGCATTAAGTCTTAAACAGCATCATTACTGAAGCGAAATCAAATTTGCATCAAACGCTTGAGAAAAACTATGAGTGGCAGTCGAACAGTGGAAGTGAAAGAGCAAATTCTCTTTGAATAATAAAAAAAGAAAGTTATTGATAAATCGTCAGCTGAGTAGAAGATCGACCTATCTCGGCAGCCAGTTCGAAAATGCCCTATCTAAAAAAACTTTTCAAGAACGCCGTACTTAAGGATTGAAAAACACCCCATCGTAGAATCTGGTTTAAGAATGCCCTATATCAGCTGAAACCACATTGAAAATGTGCTGAGATAGGGCGTTCTTCAACCAAATTATGAGATATGGCGTGCTGGAAAAGTTTTCTGAGACAGAGCGTTTTCGAACTGCCTGCCGTATAGGTCGTTCTTCCACTCAGGTGATGAAATAGTAATAATCAAATTCCATTTAGAGGCTCCCAAATTCATCAGCCAGTTCGTTGCCTTGAACTTCGCATTAGTTGATGCTTAGTGCAATGTACACTGGAAGAGGCTTGTGCGGTTTCCAAGCCTTTTGGATGAGCTTTGCAGCCACTAGAGATCCCAATGTGATTATTCCCAATTATCCAGCCTGCTACTTTACGTATTACAAAGACTTCCGATTGAAAATCCGTTGCTATTATACCCAAAAGTAGAAGAGTATATGCAGTTTCCCTCCAGTTAGCATCAAGCTCTACTTGCATTTTCCGTATTGGAGCCGTCAGTATAGAAAGTATTTACTGAGTTCTCATGAAGAATATTTGTGGATCTCTCCATTGCTCTTTTATGGAAAAGCTACTAAATAAAAATTAAGTTTTTGGTAATTTTTGAACTCGGTTAGTAGTAATATCGATAATCAAAATAATGTGAGTGGCAATACTGATGAGCATAGGGTTTATAGTTTAATTTAAAATGTTTTTCATAATAGTGTTTCTATTCGCTTTACAGTACTCTCATATCAGAATAACAACTGCGAAAACATATCGAACATACCTACACACATACATATGTGCGTACTAGGTACGTGCAGGGCATTTACCAGTAAACACGAATAAATGTGCCTTGCACTAAAGGTATTCTCAGAGTCTTGCAAAGCCATTGCACGGTGTACGGATTGCACAGTTTGCAAAGGTGTCTCATAGGAAAAACGTGTTTTACTTCGACTTCGAGAATACCCCTATTACTCCAGCATGCACTATATGTATATACGGAGATGTATATTTGCATGTACATATGTATGTATGTATATTGATAAGAGTATTTGCTTGCACTTTTTAGACATTTACCTACTTTTTAGGTTACAGACTCCTATCAGTTTTTCAGAGATTTTTCTTTTCTTCGTTTTTACGCACTATTTTGCGATTGAAGCAGGTGCATGGCCATGATTTGTATGTTTTTACCTTGNGAGTATTTGCTTGCACTTTTTAGACATTTACCTACTTTTTAGGTTACAGATTCCTATCAATTTTTCAGAGATTTTTCTTTTCTTCGTTTTTACGCACTATTTTGCGATTGAAGCAGGTGCATGGCATTATATATTTGTATGTTTTACCTACATACAATATATGCATGCATGTGCACATGCACTGTTTACCATTTGTACATATCTAAGTATACAGGTGTTTTTATATTTAAAAACGTACCATCATTAGCTCAAATCAACGTCAGACTCAATGAGTGAACGCACGATTGCGGCAATCCAATGCATTTTGCAGAAAAATATGTGTGCTCAAAGGTATGCACATATGTATGTTTTATATGTAGTAGTGGATATGGGGATAAAAAGTAAGAAAAGTGAAGTTTGCTTGCCTTAAAATACTTTTTTGTATTGTGCTTTAGATACTATTGTTTCTTAGTTTCGAAAGGATTCGGAGAAAAAGAAAAAAGTAGGTAAAGGAGACGAATTTTGGTTGCAGTACCCTGATTCATTCATATTCACGTAACATCCATCGGTGAGTCAATAGCGAAGAGATTTCTCATCAAATGTGCTATCAGATAAGAAATTGTTCTAATACAAACCCATCAGTTTCGTTCGGATTACTCTCTTTATTTATATCTTAAGCTTTGTTAAGGACTTATTTTTTCATCAGTAGAGATTTGAAAGGATACATCAAGTCAAGTGTACCTTGGACGGGAGTGAGCTGGCCTTACCAGGCAGCGAATTGTAGAAAATGAGTTGAAATTTTTTACTGCTAGAGAGTTAAAGTTAGAAGTTAAAAGTTAAAATATCCAAAGAGGAAATGAAAATGATTACTTATGTCACTGAGTCTATCCGAGTACCTAAACGGAAAAATAAGATATACGATGCGACATTCTGCACCATGAACGATAAGGACGCTTGAACGATCATTTGTAATTGCAGAACTCGCCGATCCTAACGTTACCTAGAGCAAGTGTGATAAATACATAAGTTCCCAGATGCATTATCACGCTTCATACCTTCCGTAAGACTCGCCTAAATCCACTATAATTTCCGGGCTAAAGCTGCTTTACTAAAAAATGAACGTAATCATCTATGCCCGGTTCGGGTCAGAGATCCCTGTACCAGGAATCTCAATTCGAAGATTCGGTGTAGTCAACATAAGTGCTAGAAGTAGACCAGCAAGTTGACATCTGGTGTGAATAATATTTGATCAAACTTTAGGTTCTTAACAAACCCAACGAAGCGCGATGATAGAATAGAAATCCCATTTTGTGATTATTTCTCTTCGGACGCGAAGAAATGTGCAAGCTATATATTTGAGCCCACTATTGTGAGACTTTTCTAAGGCCATTGGCACACCTTGTCACTCCATGCTTCTAGACGATATCTGAGGCATCCTCACTGCCACATGGACTAAAACGGTGGACGGAAATTTACCTTAGTGATCTTTCGAGAAAAATGCTCAAAGCCTAGAAGGAATAAGAAGAGATTTCCGCATTGTAAAGTACCTCAGTCAATAGAGCGAGTTGCACAGCCCTACTGTCCGATATTGGCATCTTGAAATGGCATATATACACGATCTTTCTTTGAAATTAAACGGTAATGTTTATATTTAATTTTTATCGCCTTTAACTCCACCACCTAGATGAGGAGGTCCTAATACTCCTCTCCAAACATAATTTAAAACATACACGCATTGGAAGCAGAGCCAGAAGGTATCTCTAAGAACTCAAGAACACTCAACCTCTGGACCCGACGTTGTACAGCTAGGACACAAGGGACATTCACCGAGTAAAACAAACTTCATTTACCAACTCTTGCCCTGTGAATGCCGTCATCGGAGTTCAACAATCACGTATCGCAGACTAAGAGCTTCAGCCGCCTCGAGAGATCGCCGTAAGTCGCGTGCAACTAAGGTCCATACACTATAACAGGCCAAACTCTTACTTATCCAGACTCGTCCGCGATATATTTAATATATTTAGTATGTCCAGCTTGTGTCACTTTCTACCTTAAACTCACACAGCCGACCGTTTGGTCCTCCCCCGTCGAAATAGCTCAAAACAGCACCTTTACCCTTTTTAAACTATTTGGTCCTTTACATTCCGCGCTAGGAATGGTATAGCTCAACCATTTGTTGTCTCATTTTAATTCAAATTGCACAAAATTATTTTATTCTGTCTGGTGACTTAGCCACTTCCGGTTAACACCGTGAATTGTCAGAAAGTGACATTGACATATATACATACGTACATACATATGTAAGTGAAAACTCCGAAATGGAAACAACTTTTTTTCGAACATGTGTTTTATCCTTTTGTATGCCTGCTGCAACTGAGTTAAATCATGCATGAAAATAATGCATTTATGCAATAGACGAATACACGAAACAAGCACATACATACATATTTTTGTACACATATGCACTTAGTGTACTATATGTGTAGACTCTACACTGTAGAGCAAAAAACAATTCGCTATACATTTTGACCTACTGTCAGGCAGGAAAATCGATAATTTTATTAATTTAATAAGTTTTTATTCTCGAAAACGTAAAATCAATGACTGTCAGTTTGCGACTTTTTATGCCTGCAAGCTCCCAATTCTACGCGAAGAACCTTTTTGTTTTCTGTCAGCATGCAACTCTACCGCTACATTGACATATGCGCACTCTTGTTTTTGACAGCTGTCCTTATGCGCCATTGCAATGCTTTCAAAAAATCCCGATCTGTATCGCCATAATACGGCATATGTACGCGGATATTTTTTGAACTTTCCCCCCCCTACTGCCATTTTTTCTCTACACAAATATTTTTCATTCTACACCTTCTCTGTTCATTTGCTTTTCAATTTCCCCCCTTTTTGAATTCATATCAAGTGGCATGCTACATTGTACGCCATTTGTATTTTTCCTGTCTAAATGGTCAATTTGTAAAAATTTGTTTAACTCTTTTTTTTACATTTTTCTTACCTTTCTTCTGCTGTATTTAGGCAGCGCGAGTGATATTTATAGGCTAATTGGCTTTGTAACATTTTTCATTCACAGCTGTCGATCGTTANTTCCTGTCTAAATGGTCAATTTGTAAAAATTTGTTTAACTCTTTTTTTTAATTTTTCTTACCTTTCTTCTGTTGCATTTGGGCAGCACGAGTGATATTTATAGGCTAATTGGCTTTGTAACATTTTTCATTCACAGCTGTCGATCGTTGTAACCCTTTATTTGCGGTTTTCGGCATGAAAACAAATGGTTGGAGTATAAAAAACGGAACGAAGGACATTTTTGGCATTTTTTGTGATATATTTAAGGTCACGTGTCCATTACTTACGTAAGCATTTTTTGTATCTGTCTCATTTGTAGTAATTTGAATTTCTGTAGAGCGCTTCATGTCTTTTAACGTAACAATTAATGTGCATTAATGTTGACCTTAGCACTTTTCACTTTGGAAAAGGAAAATTCTGAGAATTTAATGTGACAGTTGTTCAATATTAAGAAGAAAATTTAGCTGTTGTAATTAAGAATTTTCATCATACGAAAATGCTGATGCCATGTGGCTTACAATGGGCAAATATGTATGTAGATATGTAATTGTGGAAGTAATTCTAACTTTTTGCCATATAAGGTTTAGAAAATTAAAATTAACTCCTTTTGTTCGTATCAGAAAAATGGTCATACGATTGCTTTGACAATCGAGTATAAAATAGGTCTTGTAATTCCGAATATATCTGTGAAATTCGAAATTTTCTTTATGTTTATCTTTGTTTTTACTTTTATGTTTATCATTTTCTTCATCTACTTATTCCCCTCCACATTTGCCCTTATATATATATATAAGTAAAGCGTTTAAATTTACATTGATCTTTAATTTTGATTTTATCTTTACGCATCTTTGTTTTTGTTTTTATTTTTACCTTTGCTTTTATCCATTTCTTTATCTGTGTACGTAGTCACCTCTACTTTCATTCTTGTATTGGTCTTTTCTAAGTTTTATTCTTTAATCTTTTATTAGCAAGTTTTTGTTAAATTAATACCGTGTTTCAGCTCCAATTTACTCCCAACCAACCAACCGCCGCTAAAGAACCCCCAGCCTCAGATACGACTCCACTTCGTCTGCTGAGAACTAAACGAAGGTATGGCAAGTGTCCGCGGAAAGACTTAGACCCTTCAAAAATTCTTCATTTCCATCTAAAGACATTACAAATAAATATTGCCTTTGACTGATCGATATCATTTTGTGTGTATGAAACTATCTTCCTCCTACAAACGTGCAAAATTACATGTACGAAGCTAAAAGCCGGAACAGCATAACCGCAAAACCTCCAAAAAAATGATGTGGTTAGGAGAACGCATACAAATGTGGTAAGCAGCACAGTATTTGCCTACGTATGCATGTATGTAAGTATACTTACACAAATACATATGTACATACGTACGTTTGTAAGTCNTCAGATACGACTCCACTTCGTCTGCTGAGAACTAAACGAAGGTATGGCAAGTGTCCGCGGAAAGACTTAGACCCTTCAAAAATTCTTCATTTCCATCTAAAGACATTACAAATAAATATTGCCTTTGACTGATCGATATCATTTTGTGTGTATGAAACTATCTTCCTCCTACAAACGTGCAAAATTACATGTACGAAGCTAAAAGCCGGAACAGCATAACCGCAAAACCCCCAAAAAAATGATGTGGTTAGGAGAACGCATACAAATGTGGTAAGCAGCACAGTATTTGCCTACGTATGCATGTATGTAAGTATACTTACACAAATACATACATATGTACGTACGTTTGTAAGTCTGAGTTCCTTAACTATTTCATANTAGTAGATGACATTAGCCATGATGACAATTTTGGTACTAAAAACTGAAAGAAAACATGGCTTACCTCGGAAGGTGCTTACCTATTTTCCCAGTGGGGAGTTCTTTAACTATTTCATGTATTCGTGGTGAAGTTTGTAAGAATTGTGTAGCGGCTCTGTGTGGCCACCATTGTTGCAACTAACGCAGAAGCCAGAGTCAAAAGTCGTTGAACGCACGTAATAAACGAGCACTAACAAATGCATATCGCTTACAACAATAGCAAAAACAACAATTTACAAAAAATATGCAATCAAGCAATGGAATTTTGCATTCTCAGCTACTCACTTCTTCTTATTTAGCCTTCCTTTTGCCACAGCAGATTTTCACCAAACATGTGCTATAGATATCCTGCATGCATTAGTGTATGTGTATGTGTGTCTGTGTTTTGTGTCTATGTGCATTAAAATTGATTTCCAAGCGCTGCATCAATCGGTTGCATAGATGGATGACTGGCTGGCTGGTTGAATGAATAGCGCCTGCTTAGTTACGAGCTGCAGCGGAATTGCAATGCGGTTGCTGCTTTGGCTTTGATAGCTGTTGAACAGCTTCAGCTTCAGCTCCAGTTCCATATTCAGCTATTGCCGTTTGCTTCCGTTGCACTTGGCGCTCAGTTAGCGCAACCACAAACTTTTGTTGCTACAGCGCACTCTTAGAATGTTGCTTGTCACAGCAGCGTGGTAACTGCAGTGGCGCCACAGCTTGCCACCGCTTGCCGAAAAGAATATTTGCTGCTTCAGCAACTCGTCCACATCCACTTCCACTTGCACACTTGCACTCTTGCATTTTGCAAACCACATCCACGATTCTCTGCCGCTGCTGCTGCTGCTGCTGCTGATTCTTCTGCTTTTAAGGCTTCACCTCCTAAGTACTTCTTCCTTTCGCCACTCTAATGCGAAATCCCTTCGATTCTTGCGCATATTTGTCTGTGTCTGCTTGTCTATTTATTGCTTACGCTGTTCGCTTACAAAACTTTTTAGCCAATTTTCAGGCGCTCAAGCAGCTACTTATCGCATTTTCTGGTTATTCTTCTCTCTGCACAATTCAGCAATCTGCCTCACTCTAGTACATGCTTTGGCGTTTTGTGTGGCAAGCTTTTGTTGCTTTCATACTCGCTTTTGAATATTTCTGAACTTTTGGCAAATCTGCGCATAATTATTGGAAATTCTCGAACTCACTTCAACTTGATGAAAGTAAATAAATTGAAGTTTATCAAATATTTTTTGCTCGCTTCTTTGTGGGTTGGGATGGTAAATACTTTTCAAATATGCTGAAGCTAGAATTTCTTGAAAATTGGTGGTAAATATGCGTAGCAAAAAAGGAAGGAAAAAAGTGCTGGTAGACCGCGAAATGATTGAAAATGGCAAACTTTTTAAATTAAAAATTGGAAATTTAAATGAAATTAACGCTCTGCTGTTTGCATTGCTTTTGAGGGGATTTTTAGGAGTCTCTGGTAGATAATAACTCCCATTATGAGGTATATTAGGACTATAAAAGAGATCTGCTTGATTTGGGAGCATTTATTTTGAAATTTTAATTATTATTACTGTAAAAAAAAACATTTTCATAGCAAAAATATTCTCGAAGGTTTTCCCATATCTTCTGTGCGGTTGGCAACTTAGAAAACAATCAAAATGGTGTCCGCAATGAGTTGAAGAGGATTTCCTAAAATTTTGAAGGGCTAAACAAACTGTCTCCGAACGTATGATTATTTTTCAGGGGTTCTTTGGTTCTTATATGACCTAAGTAAGTTGGTCATCTAGGTAAAGTTAGGTTATATTGGGCTCATTTGGACTAGCAAATTAAAAACATCTAAATATTTTGTGGAGCAACTAAAGGATTGAGAGGGGAGTGGTACAGGAATTAAAACAAAGGGTTAGGTGTTGGTGTTAGGAAAACGCTGCTTGCCCGTAATAAACTCCAATAAAGTTAGTCAAGCGACTAATATCCGTTCAAAACCCTCATCAGCAGTGAAAAAGAAGGCAGGTCCAAAGTGTTTTCAACCTCTTCCATGCAGTTTTTGCAGCAAAACCTTCCGGTCATGTTGAGGGCCTCTGCCTGAACACCAATATGATGATGAACTGTTAAGATAATAAACAGTCTCGTGCGGCTGTTTTAGTTTATAGAGCCTAAAATCTACGCGTGACCAGAAGGACTTTGCTATCTTGCATTCCAAGGTTTCCGATCCTCTATAGAGCAGCAGAACAATTGTGTCTAATGCAGTCTAGTGAAAACGCCTTAATAATGATGTGCCTTTCAAGCTCATCGGTCTTGCTGTTTCCTGCAATATCGCCGTAGCCCGAAACCCATAAGAGCCTGATAGAAAGGTATTGTAAAGTGGTGAAGTCGAATCCTCGACTGATATTACATTCGTCAGCCTCCGCTGCTTCCTTCGCTTGGAACATTTGTCAGTGATTTGCTAGCCTAAATTTCAGGTTGATAGAGAGGGTCCGTGCACCTTCACCTATCCTTCAATCGAACTTTGAACAATCCATAAATAAATTCACATGGCACGTCGTACAATACTTTTTTAGGAATATCAGGGATGAAGGATCCTAGCATCGGTAGGCAATGATCGGTTAAGGCCTCGATAAAATCAAAGCTTTTTTAAACTCTGGAGTGAGCGTAATTAAAGGAAACTTATGGCCGCTTCGGTTGATCTGGATTAAGCCCTTGTTAATCCGGATTAACGCTACCGTCTCTTTAAGATTTTAAACTCAATAATTTACCAAATGATTAGTCTCCAGATGTTAATGTAATAGCCTTTGATGATCGAGAATCGCTTAAAATGATATAACGATAAAGTGAACAAATTAAATTTTCACCGACATTGAATTTTTCATTTTCACTTCACAGTTTCATAGAACCAGAATTGGCTCCCTGGGCCTTATCTGCTTCAGATTGAGACATTTAAAAGCGTGCAAAGCCGCGCTCCTACGTCTTATGATCCTTAGACGGAGCATTTCCTCGTTTCACAAATGTCTGACAATTTTGATCACATCTTGACTTGAGTAAGGATGAAACTGAACTATAATCAATCGGGCTTTCGAATGACAGAATTCGTTATTTATTTTGGATGGACAATTTGCGGTGATAGACAGATTAAAAACTATAAATGAAGAGTTTACTAAGTTTCGACATTGCTGATTATTTACTTGTGGAAAAACGACAAAATGTGAAATATGCATAGTTACGATAATGAACCCTAATCTGTATAGTATTTGAATAAATACAAAAATGAGAAAAAACATAAAAATAGTCAACTAAGCCACTACGGTTGAAATTGTTTAAGGAATAGTTAATGAAAAACATAAAAATTCGCGCTATCTGCGTTTGACATATTTTCAGGAAGAAAAACACCAGTCGGTCACCCTCTGCTGCTCAGCTCAGTGTTGCGTTTATCAGCTTGCGTGCGCTTATGTACATATTCGAATGTGTTAACTCATATTTGACTTTTCCTCTAAATACACATGTACAAACGCAACACATGTAAGTATACACATTAGGGTATCCCATAAGTTCTCTCTAGCGGAATTCGATACACATGCCCTCTAAAAATTTTTCCATTTGACCTAAATAACACACATATATATAAAGTTTTATTGTTGTAGAATGACGATAAGACGTGCCGACATAAAGCTGGAGTCATGGTTACAAAGATATACCGAAGTTGTCATATGACTTCTAATTTCACATGAAAAATGTGTCTTGTTTATCGCACAAATAACGAATGCCCTCTAACGTCATCCGAACACCACCTTCATAGCTAGGCCTCCCCCAGTTACAAGTGAAGAGATATAACCCGTAAGCGTAGCTNAGCTAGGCCTCCCCCAGTTACAAGTGAAGAGATATAACCCGTAAGCGTAGAGCTAGTACAGCCCGTCCTAAAGTTATTATAGCCCGAGATAATACAACATAGTCGAAAGTCCCGTTTTCATTAGACGAAATCTAAACTAAGCTAATCTACTTAGCGGCTTTTGTTGAAACTAGCCAGCGACCGTAGATTAATGTTTTTTTTTTAACTGAAACGGATCTTTGATGTCTAAAATGCACTTTTTAGAGAAAAACGAAAAGTGTAGTGAATAAATTTGTTAGCATTCATTTCGGAACGAATCTCCGTCATTCCTTGTCAAGTTTTGTTTGGAGATAAACCAGTTTTGGCGTTGTGCCATCATCAATATAATTTTTTGATTCCAAGGACATACCAAGACAAGTTGTGGGTACGCATAAAATTTCAGTTTAAAAAGGTGCGACTTTCAAGTCCCGTTTATTTTTGAGAATTTTCTTTGCCGAGCGTATTGCGCATTTTCTTCCATATAACGTATGAACACAATCTTCTTTTATATGAAAGCAACATAACAAAAAAAAAATAAAATAAAATATTCCTAATTTTTTTTTGCTGTTGAATGAACTATATTTTTTTTAAAAAATTAGAAAATATAAATAAATAAAATCGTCGAAATGTCAGGGGCTCTGACTGTAGGTAGTTGGGACACCCTAATGTATGTACTGGCGTAATTCAGTCGACCTTCACCCAAACAATATTATACTTATGAACAAAGGCGAGTTTTCTATGTTTTTTATTTTTTTTTATTTTTTTGGACTGTCAGCAGCATGAGTTACCTAAATACCAGCATAAACCGACTGGACATGTGGAGCGTGGAATATGACAGATAAAAACAAAATTAAAATTACAATATAAAAAGCATAAAAAAACTAAATACATTTAATGAGCAGCTCACACGTTTGCTGCGTACAACAGTAGCAGTAGCAACAGCAACAGCAAAAAAAAGTTAANATGTTTTTTATTTTTTTTTATTTTTTTGGACTGTCAGCAGCATGAGTTACATAAATACCAGCACAAACCGACTGGACATGTCGAGCGTGGAATATGACAGATAAAAACAAAATTAAAATTACAATATAAAAAGTAAAAAAAAACTAAAAACATTTAATGAGCAGCTCACACGTTTGCTGCGTACAACAGTAGCAGTAGCAACAGCAACAGCAACAGCAAAAAAAAGTTAAAAAAAGCCATTGCGCACTGAGTGCTGAGCGTAGTGTGTCCCTTTTGGACAGTTCATCGCTATCATTATAGCCAAACACGCCCAGATAGAAGTGCTGATAAAAGTGGTCAAGAATGGTGAACGAAAAAATGTATAAAATACAATTAAAGCGTGGACGAAAATGATCTGAAAATATTCTGCCACAGGCATGCGTGTATGCGCAAGTGCCAGTCAGGCCGTTACATATAATTATGCTGGAAAAGTGTAGAGAAAATTAACAAAACATAGTACATAGTTGAAGTAAGTTAGTGTATTATTGTTATTATTATTTTTATAATGTTTTCACTTTTTTTGCTTCTTCGTTAGTTTGCACGACTGTTCCTTGTTCGTTTAAGCCAAGAACGTGCGATTTATGCGTTTTTAGTCATTCGTATACATAATGACTGACATGAAATTAAGTACGCGCTTATACTTACATTAGGGGGATTCAGTAAGTGTTGCACGCCAAAACCGGGTTTTCTATGGGNCGTTAGTTTGCACGACTGTTCCTTGTTCGTTTAAGCCAAGAACGTGCGATGTATGCGTTTTTAGTCATTCATATACATAAATACGTATTTTTGAAATTAAGTACGCGCTTATACTTACATTAGGGGGATTGAGTAAGTGTTGCACGCCAAAACCGGGTTTTCTATGGAAAAGCTTTGTAATCCGTGCAATCTTTACAACGTGCAAAGGTTTTGCAAGACTAAATTAATCCCCCTATTATGTATGCATGTATGTAGGTTGGGTTAGGTCGTTTTGGTGGCTATAAGACACACTTAGGCCCAGGGTCGAATGCGATGCCATATGTGGGGTCAGCAACTCACAATCCCTCCTAAAGCCATTTTGAACTGCGCAGGAGTTTTAGAAGGTCCCTCATTTCTACGCCTCTAAGGTCCTCAAGTTGTTGAGTGATTTCCTACCAAGAGTGGAGAGTCTCCGCCTGGTCTATCCAGAGCACTGGAACAAAAGGTGCTGAATCGCTTCCACCACCTTTTCATCTTGACCGCTTCTACAGAAGTCTTGTAATCGTAGGCCTAGTTGATAGGTATGACTGCCAATTAGGCAGTGCCCTGTTATACATAGCAGATACTCTAATAAACTAATATTATGCTTATTTAGGCTCAGTAGTGGGCCAGTGGGTCAACGCGAACAAACGAACATTCATCAAACAGACATTCAGCGCATTCGCTCCTTGGCACCCACGTCGCTATTGAGAGTTATAGTTTCGAGAAAGAGAATTTCGTTTATTTGGGAACCAGCATTAACACCGACAGTAATGTCAGCATGGAAATCCAACGCAGAATCACTCTTGCCAACAAGTGCCACTTTGGGCCGAGAAGGCAATTAGGGAGTAAAGTCGTCTCTCAACATACGAAAACNCTCTTGCCAACAAGTGCCACTTTGGGCCGAGAAGGCAATTAGGGAGTAAATTTGTCTCTCAACATACGAAAAGGCGGCTCTCGGAGTATTCGAGAGAAAGATTTTGCGAAAGATTTACGGGGCTTTACGCGTTGGCGACAGCGAATACCGCAGAAGATGGAATGATGAGCTGTACGAGCTTTACAACGACATGGAATAGTGCAGCGAATTCCGCTGAGATTACTCCACACTGGAGCGTACCGCTTACCGGGAATCACCCAATCGTGCGCTTATTTCGCGTCCAGTTAGCAATCGTTCAATAAACAAGGTTAATGAGTTGCTTACACCCAAATTTACCAGCGATGAGATAATCGCCTCAGGAGATACGTTGTTGAAAGCACCCTCCATGTCCAGGAAGGCAGCGAGGCAGAGTGTATTCTTGATAGTATGGTAATCTTTTAATTGTTTGCACTAGGTAAAAGGGTGCTGTTTCAACTGATCTTCCCTTATGTACGGATGCTGGGCTGCCGAAAGGTTGCTGTCCACCCTGTCTCTAGTATGTTAATCTTTTAGTCGCTCTAAAGATTTGAGCAAGAAGGATGACAGACTAATCGGTCTTTTGGTCGCGTATGTATTGTTTTTCCTGCTTTCGGAATGAAAACTACCCTTGATAATGCTCAAACGATGCAAGCAAAATAAAAACAGCCTTAATAGTATTTTTTCAATGAAAGAAAAGGGTGATGAAGAAGAAATTTTACCGGACGTTAGATGTTTTTTAGAAAAAAAAAATTTTAAGTTTTGAGTTGGGACGGTTTTCANCTCAAACGATGCAAGCAAAATAAAAACAGCCTTAATAGTATTTTTTCAATTAAAGAAAAGGGTGATGAAGAAGAAATTTTGCCGCACGTTAGATGTTTTTTAGAAAAAAAAATTTTAAGTTTTGAGTTGGGACGGTTTTCGATTCAGGGTGCGATATATACTTTCCTAGTCCAAAATATAAAACATTTTGAGTACTAATATCGGTTAACAATATTTCTCTGAGCATATCATTAGAGCCTCATTACACTGTCACTGATTATTCCAGAGAATGTGCTTCTTCGACCAAAATTTTTTTTGATTTATTTTTCACAGTGCATTTAGTTACAATATTTACTTAATGTGTGATATGCAACGAACTTTTTTTGAACACAAAATGAACATGATAATTGTTTTTTGCGTGCGCGCTCACACATATTTCCCAAACCATATGCATACAAACATAAAGCTGATGTAATTATTTTTTAATGTTTTTTCTATCTACATAGCTTCAGCGCCTTTGCTTGTGACTGTCGCTGGGTAGTGTTTCCTGTACACTAGCATATAGTTACCCCTAAGTTAACCACTTACATATGTATATGTAGATATGTATAAGTATGTATGTGCATAGTAGTCGTTGTTGAGGTGGAAGCGCCTATTATGGTGACAATAGTCTTTGCTGGTTAATAGACCATTTATAGCATTTTTTTTATTGTTCATCAATTTCTTTTATGTTCTTTTGTTTGTTTTATATGCAAACTCTCAACTAGTTTTATGCAGTTTTCCCCTTTTTCAAACAATTACTTTTGTTTGTCATTTTCTGTGATGGCTCATAAAATTTTCATTAATTGTTGCGCAATTTATTTAATTATTTTGTTCTCCTATTTGCCATGGCTGTCAAAGTTATGTGCTCTATTGGCAACTGGGTTAGGGTAAAAGTGAAGTTATTACTTAAATAATGCGATTAATTGTAGTAGGTCATAAAGCATTAAATTTTTAAGTGTTTTTAATGGGCAAGAATTATTGATGAAGTGACATTTTGAAGCATCTAAGCAACTGTTGTTTAATTTTTATTTGCCATCTGTGCTTAGTTCATTTAATTCCTATCGAATTTTTAAACTTTTCATCGAGATTCAAAATCTTGAAATGAAACTGTTCGCATACCATTCCTAGATGCTCCACTTATATTCATGAAAGTCCTACTTTCGTTAACTCAGCCTTAAGTCCTCAAGCCAATCTATTGTGAGTGAATATACCCGCCGTTCGAATATTTAATAAAAAAATTTAATTTCAAAAACTTAAAAAATATTCAAAATGTTAGACAGAGTTATAAGAGATCCCGTGCCATATTTCATCTAAAACCGTGCAGCCTTTTCTGAGCGAAGATCAGTCTCATATAGTGCATGTTTTTAATTTCATCAACATTCAAATCATCCTATACCGATGAAAAGAGCTCTTAATTAAAAAAATAAATCTGTCTACAGGCTAAGGGCTTTAATTTGACCTCTCATTTTTGAAATTCAAAGGTATTCTCAAACTAAAATCTTCTTAAATCTCTTTCGTCTAAACTAATTTGAATTTAATTGTTCGAAAAAATGGCGACCCTCCTAAATAAAGATCAGAAATAAAGCATTTTTAAACCCATTTCGATTGGCACCCATCTTTTAGTAATTCATCCAACTTATTGAATAATTTGAACGTAACTTTTTAAACACCTGGCAACCCTCATCAAACACTCCAAATATTCAAACTAAAGAGNTAGTAATTCATCCAACTTATTGAATAATTTGAACGTAACTTTTTAAACACGTGGCAACCCTCATCAAACACTCCAAATATTCAAACTAAAGATTTCTTAACATTATTTCGTTTGACTACGGTTTTTTATATTTCATATACTTATTGTATTAGTTAATTGAGTTAGACTTTTCAAACAGGTGGCAGCCGTCTTCAAAATTATTTTCAGGCGTAATCCTTGTTAACTCTCCTACGCCGGACATTGCGCTACATATTTTAATAAACTGATGAATTAGGTGGAATTTGATTTTTCAAACATGTGGAAACCTTGCGAAATACAGTTCAGAAATAAAAAAATTTCAAATCCCTTCGATCGATAATCGTTTTTTTTTTTAATAATTCATTTAACGTATTAAATAATTTGAATTTAACTTTTTAAAGAGGTGGCAACCCTCTTCCAACACGTCAAAAATATTCTTAGCGTTTAAACTAAAGATTTCTTAACACTCCTTCGTTTGACATCCACATTTTGATGTTTTATATAGCTTGTGTACGAGTAAACTAAATTCGACATTTCCAGCAGGTGGCAATCCCACTCAAAATATCTTTAAACTACTACTTTCCGAAAACCCTTTCCTTTGGTNTTATTTTCAGGCGTAATCTTTGTTAACTCTCCTACGCCGGACATTGCGCTACATATTTTAATAAACTGATGAATTAGGTGGGATTTGATTTTTCAAACATGTGGCAACCTTGCGAAATACAGTTCAGAAATAAAAAAATTTCAAACCCCTTCGATCGATAATCGTTTTTTTTTTAATAATTCATTTAACGTATTAAATAATTTGAATTTGACTTTTTAAAGAGGTGGCAACCCTCTTCCAACACGTCAAAAATATTCTTAGCGTTTAAACTAAAGATTTCTTAACCCTTCCTTCGTTTGACATCCACATTTTGATGTTTTATATAGCTTGTGTACGAGTAAACTTAATTCGATATTTCCAGCAGGTGGCAACCCCACTAAAAATATGTTTAAACTACTACTTTCCGAAAACCCTTTCGTTTGGCACCCATATGGTGATACATATTTCTCAAACCTAATATGATTTTTTAAATAGGTGGCAACTCTCCTATAGTTCAGCTAGGAAACAAAGCTTTTCAAAACCATTTCGATTGATACTAATTTTGCAGTAATTTATTTAGTTTTTTAAATAATTTCAATCTAAAGGTGGCACCTCTTCAAAAAACCAAAACCTTTTTGCACGTCTACAGNTTCAAAACCATTTCGATTGATACTAATTTTGCAGTAATTTATTTAGTTTTTTAAATAATTTCAATCTAATTTTTTTAAAAGGTGGCACCTCTTCAAAAAACCAAAACCTTTTTGCACGTCTACAGTCCAAGCTTTTTAATTTGCCACCTCATTTCGGAAGATCGAACGAACGGTGCGGACATGATGGCTTTGATTATTAAATCGTTTGAGTTTAATTGTGTAACAGGTGGCAACTCTTTTCGAAAAACTAAAACCAGCTTTCAAATCTGAAGACCTGGGGCTATAACTTGACATCTCATTTTTGAAAATCGGGTGGACGGTACAGATCTTTTTTCCTGGATGAAAAATCCCTTCGTCGAGTATATATGTATATAAATTTCTGAAAATAACCAACTAATTTCTGCAAATCAACGTCAATTTCAGTTTTATTCAAGCATTTAATTGTGCGCACATCCTTGACTTCTAGAAGCTATTTGCCCAAACACACACACACATCCACTCAAATACTCTCAGGCTTACTAACAAAATGCCAACTAAATTGGGTTAACTGCCGGTAATAGCAGGAAATTGTTAAATTCTAAAATCGCAAATCTGCTGCAGCAAACACAAGAATCGTACAAAAAAACAAAAAAATAGAAGCTAACGTTGAAAGCAAATAAGTTTATAAAACAATTTAGTGTAACTGCAAAATGAAGCAGCAAATTAAGAAGCAATAATTGATTACAATTCAAACAGGTGAAATTTTGTTGCACAAACAACAATTGCACAAACTTTTGCAGATGTACATATACACCTGTAATTAGTAATTGCACGTCCGTGTTTGCAGCAGCAATATTTATGTTGCTAACAGTGGCAAACAATGAGATCAGAGCAAACGTACGGATAAAGTATGTATATAGAATTTATGCACTCGTTGGCTCTGGAAGTAAGCACTGAAAGTATGTACATTCATACATATACATATGTTATATACTTGCGTACAAGAATTGGTACATCAAATATGCTCTGATAGGAAATACGTGCATTATTTCCATTTACTAATGCTTTCGATAAATGTCGATAATATTCTGAAAACCAAAATGTATCCATAACAATAAAAAATAATTTCTAATTACCAAAAACCTTGACAGCTGTGTCAATAACAATTTTGTAGATATGTCAACAAAAATTTCGATAAATATACAATTACGTATGTATCAATAAACATCAATTAACAAAAGTTGATAACGGTAACTAACATATACATATGTAGTTTTCTTTATATCGGCCATCTCTGCCTGAAATTTATTGTAGAAAACTGTCGGTCGCCGTTATGTCCCCTGGTTAGATTCCTGGTCCAAAAACAATTTGTTTTTTTTTTTTAAAGCAATCGTTTTTCGGCAGACAACGGTAAACCTTCGAGTGTATTTTTGCTGTTCGGGCGCGACGTTAGACTGTGGGCCCCTTCATTTGTGTGACAACATCAAGGATCACCACAGGCTGGAAGACAAAACCCGGCCGAATACTTGGAAAACAGTGTGAAATACGGATATATATTTTTTTTTTAGAATACACCTCTTCCAAATCTACCATTTAATTTGGACCCACACGCGAAAATGTTAATTGCGACTCTCTTCAGAGGCTGTAATTTCTCCATTTACGCTTTAGAGTAAAGTTTGTCGAGTAGGATGAAATCGCAGCCAACCTCGATACGCCCTGATCCGTTTCTTGAGGTATGAAGTCGACATTTTCAAAGGTTATCTGTTGCTCATACGCTTAGTTTAAGGAGAATCCTGCGCTTATTAGGCTGATGGTATAATTTCTAAATGAATTAATGCAACTCTACTGAAATATGTTTTTCAATACCAATACATACATATGTACGTAAATAACAAAAATAAAGCAGATTACTTTTACTTTTTGAAATGTTTCCAATCTATGCACTAATTAGACTGCAGTTTATTGAAAAACCAAATTCTAAACTATGCGCAGAAGTTTTGGTAGGACCCAAATTCACACATACATACACTCATATGTGCGTGCGTATACCGCCTTTTCCTAGCAGCTTATTGGTAACAACCATCCCTGTTCCTAGCTACCCAATGATATCGGCAATTATTAGCTACTGCTGTTGCGCTTTTTGCTGTATGCAGCATTTATTTTTTTTTTGCAATGCCGCTGTTAGCATACACAACAACTTGTTCTGTTGCTATCTACTTACATATGTATGTACGTATTTATTCTGCTGCAGTTTTAGCTGGCAAATTGCACACCTGAACAAGCACAGTAATCGTATGCAATTACGCTTAACACAATCACAAACAGCAGCAAACAACTTACACAGCAGCAACAAGCGAAAAAAGATATACATAACAATAACAACAAAGAGAGGAGAGTGAGCTGTTGTTGCATGCAACAAGCTGTAAAACAATGATAGCAACAATAATCATCACTAAAACTAGCAGCAAAGGAAATACAAGTAGAAATGGAATTGCGTTGAATAAAATCAGCCGAATTGTTGGCAAGAAGACAAATTGCATCGACAGCAATAATTTAGAGAAGAAAAGTGGACAAAGGAGGTGGATAGAAAGAGGGAAAGGAAATGAAGTACTCTGTTAGAAATTGGAAGCATATTACAGCGTAACTAGCATTGGAATATAATGCCGAGGAAGTGGCAGTTGGAGCAAGCTAATATGAGTTTGTTGCATTTGAACAAAGAAAGTGCAACAGAAAAAAAAATAAATTCACAGCAATCTGAGCAGCTAAATAAGCAATTAGAGTAGTGATTGCTAGAGTTTCGATTTTCTTCGATTTTATTTTTTCAAATCCAAAATATGTAGGAAATCAAAGGAGCCACCAAGTGCAAGTAATAAATCATAAAAATGAACACTCCGGTTAAATGCACTACGCTCTATTGTACGTTAAGCTTGAAGTAATCAAGAGCTGCCAATTTGATTAGCACTTTTCGTATAAACGCAGCTAGCTACTGGTTTTAGGAGATAACATCAGTCAACTTCATTTATTTGCGAAGTCAGCAGGAAACCACTCCCATCTTTATTACAGATGTTATCTGCGCTTTCATTCGATTAAAGTGTGGAAAGAAGGGATCCGGTTGTATAATATATAGCCCGAAAAGCTGAAGTTGGAAAGAAGCTTGTTGAGTAAATATTTTGAAATCGCATTCAGTTTCACTTATATATTTCATAAGCCTGTACAGAAGTTATAGGGCGGCTTTAATGCAAGTAAGATAACAGAATGAGATTTCTGGTGTGGCTGCTCCCAAAAAAAAAAAACAAGTAAGAAAGTCTATGTTCGGGCGGAGCTGAACATTAAATACCCGGCGCAAATACCGCTACATGGTAAGCCGGGTGTATAGATTTTGAGTAAATTAGCGTCCTTAAATTTCGAAATATGTATGTATGTAGTTTCAAGCATTTCTGAAGTTAACCGTTATATGAAAAGCGGCCGTAATTTTAGTCCGATACGCCCACCAATATTAAGTGTTGCGGTTCTGTGAGCCCAATTAGATCCCTTGACCGCCTTTGGATCATCTGTGGTCAGAAAGACCTTGCCACATTTTCGCCTAGCGTACACCGGCATGGCATCAACTGGCTTTAAGCACACCGTGTGCATACCCAAGACCCCGATGGTCGCTTGGCTATCAGATTAGATATTTACCTCGCTAGCCGACGTCGCGCATATCAGCAAAAATCGACTGTTTCCTTAATGGCAGCTACTTCTGTATGGAAAATAACTAAACCTAAATTTAAGGTCCAGGGACCTTCAGGGCAAGTCTTGACCCACCCGAAAATATCACTGCCTTTCATATTCCACTGCTCCTCATCCATTTGACCCAAGACGGGTTGTGAATGGGCAAAGAAACCTACACTTAGGGAAAAATTCACAGCCTCCAGGAATATTAGAAAGACCCTGAGCTAGTTAAGCATCCGGTAACCCCGAGTTTGACTGTAGCAACTTTGTTGTTGACGGATGTTATGTTAAGCATGAATTGAAGATCCTCTGATACCAGTGCGAGCTACCCGTTGCAATTTAAGGTGTAAGGTAATTATAGTGACGACGACCCGTTGTAACCGGCCTATCCTTCCGACTGTCGCAATCTTCTCTGGCTTGTCAATATTCACGCCAGACACTTCATCTCCAATACTTAGGAATTCCATAATCCATGGCGCCATTACCGTATTCAGCCTACACATTTACGAACTTTTTATCGATATATTTATCGAAATCATCTTTGTTTTTAAATATATCGATAATAGATATCTATGTTTATCGAACGTTTTTTTGTATTGTCATCATTTTCTGAACAATTTATCGGCTAATATTAAAATTTGTTTTTTTAATCAAAGTTTTTATCGATTGAATATTGCCATAGCCATTGACATGTTCAATCATACAAGCTAATTTTTGGCGTTGTTACCGAAATATAAATTTATTGAAATCAGTGTAATTTTTGTGATCGATAAATATTTGGTAATCATTTAGGATGATATTGTTAACTGATATCTTAATTTTTAGATTTGTCTATCCTCGATATATCAGTCGGTGTCGTCATCAGGTTATGAATTATTTGTTAATTAGTATTATAATTCATATATTCATCAAAGACATGCTGGATGACATCAATGACATGTTAGTTAAATTAATTTTCGATATTGTTATCGTTATATTTATCGATAGCAAAGCAGTTTGTAAAATATGTAAATATTATCTTTACTGACTATCATTAAATTCGATAATGTTTTCTATATTGTCATCACTTTATGATTTAAGTTTTGATTAATTTTTTTCGTATTCGAATATCTGTATTAGAAGTTCATTTATTTCATATTTAACAATCGGAATCGAAGCGGCAATAGTCAGACGTTTTTCAATTTTAAAGGGCAGATAAATTTTAAAGCCTACTTGAGGAAGCGACACTGAGAGCATTTAGTCTTGTAAATTATTTTTTTTTTTTTCGCGCCGGAACATCTCATTGTTTCTGAAATTTCTTCCCACTTTCACTATTTTCCATCGCAAATAATCACTTTCTTCAATCACTTAGAAATCCTTGCAATGTTTACCATTCAATTCTCGCAAATATTGCATTGGCATTTCAAAGTTGTTTGTTTTTTTTTTTGCTTTACTCATCTTGATTTGCAATTTCTTCATTTCCTCCATTTTAGCAACTCTTCTGCCTTAATTGCTTACATTGTTTCGCTTGCAACAAGTTGTGAAATTGTCATTTCACCAGCACCATAACAGAGTCTACAACACTTGCCTCCTGCAATGCTGTTGCATTTGTTGCACCATACATCATCTTTCTGTCATATTTGTCGCAATCGCTGCACACTTAGTTATGTACATACAGAACAATCCATTCGCATAACAGAGCACAGCACACCCAACTAGAAGCATGGTACCTCACCTTTACCTACCTTGTTAGTTGGCCATTTCAATTGTTCGACGTGTAATTGACTTTCGGCTTTTAATGTTTTTCCAACAATTCTTGTTCTTTGCTTTTCTAGCCAGCATCACTGTTCACCGCTATACCTTTTTTGCCCAGAAAGTCTCAGAGTCACTTGATTGTTTTCTGTGTTTTTTTTTGTTGCAATGTTTTGTCATCGTTGACATTTCAAATATGTTGCACTCACATGCCTGCGCTGTAGCCATTGCTACTTATGCTTGTTCTATGTTGCTTGTGTTGTTGGTATGTTATGTGGCATGAAAATCTCTCACCACTGTTCAGCATATTTAGAATGTGTTACTGCAATGGGCAAAGTGTACTTTGTCGGCAATACATTCTGGATTTATTTTCCTTGTTTGTTTTTGTTCTGACAGATATTGCATTTAACTAGTTGCAATCAAGTTTTTAATTGTGATTGACTTACCGAGACTTTTACCGTTTGCATAGAAAATTGAATAAAGCAATTTGGTGACTGCAGCTGTAATGGAATTGAAATGGAATTGATCAAGGAGCTTTTGCAATACATGCTTAGAACTAAGATAATGATTTTTCAATATTTACACCGAGCCTATTATACTTTCGACAGTTCAGTGGAAATGATTTAGGAAAAATGTTTTATACGAGAAGGTTTAGAAATGGCCAGTAAATTTGCTTCATTTTAGCCGAAATAAGTCAAAGAATTTACCGCTTCTTCTCGAAACTACATCTTATTTTCGCAGCAGATCGAGCGGTATATCAAAACTCTTTGGATCATAACTTGCTTCATAGCAAGTTACTCTTAATCCACATTGCTTGGTGAGAATTCCTGGTTGAGTTTTTGGGTTTTTCGTTTGGGAGTGTGATGAGAAGTTTACACCTTTCCAAATTATGCTTTCCTGGTACAACTATAGTCTACTAGGGCACTATTTTTCGATGTAGCTTCCCACAACTATCGTGGGAGAGTGGGGCAGTGGTTCTGTTCGTCATAGGTCGAGTAAATATACTAGGTGAGGGTCCGCTCTGCCACCCTTTTTCTAGACTGACGACCTCATGGTCGAATTTGCTATAAAAGCCACTTCTAGTTAAGAAACTAGATCGCGTGGAATAAGCGGGGTGTGCCGAACAACTTCGACTCCGCTCAGCCATCAGGCTAAGAAGCGCTGGTTTCTCCTTCAACCGGTTTATGAGAACCCGGGATCTGTGGAAACTTCCACTTCATACCTGAAGGAAAGGATCGGTGCGTATTGAAGCTGGCTCTATCGGATATACTTCTCTATATACATCATACTAAGGTAAATGGAAGTTAATCGAAAGAATCGGAGGAACCTACAGCCGACTAAGGTCGATAAACGAAGATTATGCAGCTTAATAAGGGTAATTTCTTGGTTCTGACAGGAGTCCTGAGTGGAGTAGAAATCCGCGGGCTGAGCAAGTTTCTACCAACCTGCGTCAGTCAAGGCAGAGCGTAACAGAGGAACATCGACGTTCATGGTGGAAGAGCACCAACACCGGCACGCCAACGTCAGCCGCAGAGGCACTTCAACACCAACCATCTCGTTAAATGAATTTCCTTAGATTTAAGAGCAAACATATGGGCATGACGAGTATACCCCAGCATTTGAGTAGAAGCACCGGTGTCACAAAAACGATTCGTCCCAATTGGCGCCCGAGAAGGGACCTGAAAATCATGTAACACATCAAAGGGAAATTTTGAGTTTTTTAAGCAGGCATGGTGATACGAGACTTGATGCGAGGTACCGGGTACAGCAGCGAGCAGCTATTGAAAAGAATCTTTTGGAACAGTAACCGCTATTATTTATTATACATTCGACGACGAGACTTGAATACCCTGACTGATGAATTTGAGGGCATTCATGAAAGCCATCGTCGAACGCTGGAAATGCCACGATGTGAGGTTGCGAGACACGTTGTAGGTGACAACCCTGCAATGACGCCCACATGGTCGTACCGACCCCCTCATCAACGACCATCGACGCGTTCGTTGCAACACCTCCCAGTCCCACCGCACAACGCTACGACGAACATAAATACGGCATCATCCCATAACTGCAACTCAGATATTTAACCCTAGAAATGTATGCCGAAGGTGTGACCAAGAAGGGCACTACGTCAGAAGGTACCGTAATGGACGAAAGTCAATCTACTGGGAGAGCGCTGCCGGCAATACCAAGGAAACTACAAGGGGCTTCACCAAGCACAAGGCGCGGTGAACCCACAGGATTAAGGCCGGTTCTGGCTCCATTCGAGCTTGGTGGAGAACCAGTGGAGGCCATCATCGACACCGGCGCTTCGGAAAATTTTGTGTCATTCGAGCAGGCGGATGGCATAATCAACTCTGGGAGAAGGTGGCAGTGGTCGTTGAAGTATTAATGGCCTATGATACGACCAGCAAGATCGTCGATGCCCTGAGAGCTGAAGTACCCCTCGAGCATTCATACTACCATGCAGTGCTGAACGACATGCCCGGCGCCATTGATGACGTCATACTTAGTCTAGACGCGCAGGGCAAATCAATGAGGGCGGATCAATATCTTCCATCAGGTGGCGTTCAAGGCGTGGTAAGTTTCATAACCAGAAAGGACTTCAGACTATTGTCGTCGCGAGCACATTCGAACATATTTGTCTAGATTTTGTGCAACTGGGTAAATTTCCACCAACCCACAGTACGTGTTTGGCGTGGCAATCGTTAAGTGACATAGATGGAATATCATTAAAGCGTTTCAAGAACTTTTTTCTTTAGTTTGGATTTCGTCCAAAATTGTTCATTGGAAACTCATCTTTCAGAGTTCAATAGAACCAACAAAAACACTTTACTGAGTGACAAACAAAAACCACAGATCTGACCATCCTTTACAGATTTGTATGACTTAAATTTCAATTCCTTGATGTTTCAGCATTTTGAGTAAGACAGCTGCGGCTACCTCCCTCACTTGTCCACTCACATGTCACTGTAAAGCTTGCTTAGTCCCCTAAACCCGCATTGTTGTCTTGCAATTGCATAAGACCAACTGTATACAGCCCATTCACAACGCAGTGAACTGCAGATTGTCGAATGAAATGCAAAACCAAAAACACTAAAAAATCAAGAGATAAAAGGGCAAACTAAGCCACGCGCTTGAGACAACACCGACTAACAAAGCCACGCCGTGCAACGCATACAACCCTGCTAACGTACATATGTATATATACAGCCGTATCAAACATCAGCAGGATATACACGACTAGATATCGAATGCGGCAAATCAATGCGAGCAGAGTAACAAGAAAAAATGCAAAAATTCAAAAACCAACCAACATATCGAATAAACACAGCGTTTGCTGCTGAGACTGACTGACGGCTGTAAATCTGCAAAATGCGGGCCAAATACGCAAAAAAAGGCAAAGAGGTAAGCAAAAAAGCGCATAGCGAACATGCCAATCGTCCCACGCTCTTAGTAGCTGGATTGGTCAGTATGCAATGTTCAGCTAGTTGACCGACTACACATCAGCCGCGCTGCGTTTCCAAAAGCTATCGTTGACAAATACTTTAAGTGCTGTGGATTTGATTGTGTCTCCTTTACGCTGGACAAATCCGTCCTAAGTTTGTACCTAAGTTTTCATTGTCATTTGTTCCATTCTCCATATGTCCATATTTTTTCACATTTATCTGCTCTAAATATCACACACCCCGCCAGTGCATTTGTGGCGACCAGCAAAGACATCGATTTTGCAATTTCACTAACGCCCAGATCGACAGCAGCTTGAGGCATAGCGTTTAAGTGGACTTGGATTAGATTTTGGAGATTTTTTCTGCGTTCTTTCCTTTGGCTTCAAATAACATTTTCTTTTTTCATTTCAATTTAGATTTCAGCCGCTAAATCCATGTGAGTTATGTGTGGCATCTCACAATACATTCTACATATTAGATAGGCTCTTTAATACGATTTTCAGAAAATGACAAGATTAGATTGAAACTTCTTAAAATTAACTCAACACACTTCTTATAACACTTTCCACATATAAAAGACGAGGTTTATTCCAGTCGCACTGCGTGAAGACATATGTAAGTAGGTGGGATGTAGTAGCTTAAAGAAAATTGCATTGGTCTTTTACATGGACATGGACACATGGAAGAGTCGAGAAGGTGTCCTTTAACGGTTAGTTTCTCTGATGTAGCGTTTTCCAGGCAGAAGTATTTAGGTGCAGTTAAGAAAGTAAAGTCCTGATTGCTTCCGCATGTATCGTCGACAAGCCATATAAATAATTTTATATCCGGCAATTGGAGATTTGGGCTCACTTGTATAGTATTGTAATGTAAATTCTATGGGTGCAACAGAAACAAGGGACACTGCAACCTAGAAGAACTTTTGTAGCCCTATGATGGCTCCTAACCCTGACGGCCCAAGATAAATATTATCAGCCTAGATACTGGATAATGAATCAATGTTAAAGAACCAAAGTCGCTGGTAGTAACAGTCACTTATATGTACATACCTACTTTTTGTTTGTTGAGGAGCGAATCTTCCGTTAGGTGTCTGAAATCAGAAAATTTTTGATGAAAGCGAGCTCGTAATGAGCCCTGTTTGAACACAATTCGGTTGTATTGAGTTTTTAAAAAATGTATGCATGCCAATCTCGCGGTTAATAACACAATAAGGCGAACAGGTTATCTTCCAAGGCTTTAAAGCTTTTATGGCGACATTTTAAAATCATTGAAATGAGCCTCTTAACACAAAAGAAAGACAAAAAAGCAGTCAACATGTTATTATTTGTATTGATTAGCTATTAAAAAGTTATAAAAAGATTATAAAAATATTAATATGTACCTAATATAAAAAGTGTTAAAAAGGCCAAGGCGGGTACAGAAATCATGCAGCAATAAAACAGTAAGACGAAACAAGCTTAAAATGAAAGTCAAATAAAACTAAAAATAGCAGGAAGAAAATAATGGCATGAATTATAGCCATAAAAATGTCATNAAATCATGCAGCAATAAAACAGTAAGACGAAACAAGCTTAAAATGAAAGTGAACTAAAACTAAAAATAGCAGGAAGAAAATAATGACATGAATTATGGCCATAAAAATGTCATAAAAAAAATTAAAACAATAAAAAATAATACTTTTTCGAAAACTAATGAAAGTTGTGTGGATTTTAGTTGTTCATATCGTATGATCTCTCGAAAGGGCATTAAAATACTTGCATAGTTACATACGAATAGTGCTGTATTCGTATACCCACGTATGTGTTTTAGGTCGGCCATTGAGCCCACCATGGTACTACATATTGACTACTTTTAAGAGTACATACTTATCCCCCATTTTGTAGTATTTCTATGTAGCCTCACACACACACAAACTCACTGACTACAGAAAGACGTTGTAATAAAATTAAAATTTTACGACTTTTTTGTGGGTTTTAATAAGTAATAATTTAGTTGATTTTTTCATATTTATTTTTGGGAGCTTGTTTCTTTAAGAGCAAATCAACCACACAGTTGGCCGCAGTGGTATTTTTCACAAAATTTCCTTATGCATGTAGTACCTATATATGCTGATATATCTATGCCATAAAAAAGCCTAGAATTAGTTGCCAGTAATGATGAATGAATGAAAGTAAAAATTGCTATTAAAGTATATAAGGAATTTTTTTTCTTCGGTCATAAAATTTGGCAAAAGGTCAAAACTTGATGATATTTTATGAGGAATAAAAATATGTACTAACTGGGTAATAAATATGAAATGAGCTGCAGTGTTAGCAAAGTGTTAAATATATATGCATGAATAGGAAAATTTGACAGCTTATGCGGTTAATTTTCTTTTGGTTGTGGTATTTTTGAAAATTTTAAACAGCTTCTTACATAGAAAATACGAAAATTTAGAAATGAAAACTGCTCCCTTGTAAATAGTATGTACGGTGGCGTGAATATAAATAGGGAAGAGATATTTTGCCAAGTTTTAGTTATTTTTCTTTGTTTAAAAATTGTTTATTAACCGACTTCCAAAAAAGGAGAAGGTTATCAGTTCGTCGGAATATATTTTTTTTTTTTTTATGTATGTTACCGCATAACTTTGGACCACGTCAACCGATTTCGATAATTCTTTTTGCATCGGAAAGGTAGTGTCTCAGAGGTGGTCCCATAATAATCTGGTTAAAATCCGATCAGCGGATCATGAGATATATATATATATATTTTTTTTTATATGAGAGTTGAAGTCGGTTTTTTTTTGCTAAAAATTACTTGTTATTTACTTACAATTAAAACCAAACCTTGTAAATAAAAATTTCAAACTTATTACAACATTTATCAAAATTCGATGAATTTTAAAAACTGTTCATTAAAATTTGAAACTTTTCAATCAGTTTTTTTAAGTTTTTTTTTTGAGTATGCTATTTTGTAGCATTTAATTTTTGTAAAATAAAGTGGAAGTCTCAAGTAGCTAGGGCTTGCCGTTGATTTTTAGTAATTTTTTGTTTACAAACGTGATGGTCGTACGTTTCAATGAGATACAAACAAGGAAAAATATATGTTTTCTTTTACTTTTTTAGACCCTTGTATAGCACATAATTAGCTCTATATTTAACCGAAAACTGAAAACAATCGAACTGCTTGGTCCTGAAATATAAGCATTTAAAGAGAGTGTCGTTACGTGACAAAAAATGGACGTCGATTTTTTCTTTTCTTACAAAATCGCAAAACTCTGCCTATTTTTACGAAACTCGTTTTAATATGATTTGGAGTAATTCTAGTTGTTTTTAGAGTTCTTTCTTTAATTAATGAAACTTATTTCAATTTTCTTTAACAACCCCAAGTGTTAAACGTTACGTGAGGTGGCGTGACGAGACATAAATTTTCATCGTTAGATTTTTGTTAATATTGCTTCTAAATGAATCTTTAACTTAAATAAGAAACGCATTTTATGTCGAAAATACGTTATATTTTGACTTCATCGCCAATTCAGGGTAAATTTTTAAGAAATCTATGACTTATTATGTTTCAACTACTTATGAGTGTTTCCATGCAGCCGTACGCGACATTCGTACGCTTATGGAGTAACATAAATCTCTCAAAAATAGAAGTTATCTACTGAAAAACAAGATTACGGTTATGTTGCAACCCGAGGGTACTATGTTTAAGAAAAATATAAGCAGTCTCGAAACTTTAGTATGGGAAATATCCGTTCAAAACAAGGTGATAACGTTTGGTTAAGGCACATATACATATACGCGAAAGTCTGCGAATCATTGGAGGTTTTCTTTTTTTTAATTCCAAAACTAAGCTAGATGATGTACCTTTACAATCCTTCCATTTTTTAATAGAAGTTATCTCTGGTTAGTTTTTATTAAAAAAAAAAACATAATAACGTATGCGACTTAACGTACGCGACAATATTTTTACTAGTAACACATACTAAATTAAATTTTTAATTAAATTTTTTTCAGTTCTTCTCTCCACCGTTTCGCGTTTTCAAAACCTTTTTCCGCCATCTGAATACGAAATTTAAAGTTATAAAGCCGAATGAATTCATTTGCTTGCATTTTCGGTTTACCCATATGCGATATTCGGCCAAATAGGGTTTATCAAAATATCTCGACCCTGGCGCCACCTAGCAAGACCATTTTATGCAAACATTTTTCTGCTTACATAATCAGTATATATTTAAAAAAGCAGACAAATTGGCCCATAAATTCGTAAGATATATGACTTTTATTTTATATTTTTGTCGCGGGCGGTAGACCTTCCGATAGAAACATCAATACACTTTTTTGTATGAAGAAAATGAGCAACACCTTCCACAAAAAAAAAATTGCCAAAAATCAAAGGTAAGTCCTAGGACTTAAAATTATTGGCAGTCTCCTGAAAAGAAACAAATTTCTCTAATCAAAAAATATAGATTTTCAAGAAATTTGCTACCGTTTCTATAATTTTTCGATATAGGAAAATCCTAGGGGATGGGAGCATTTAATTCCGACTTTACTTTTTCTCATGCTATTTTGGACCACCCTACCATACATAAGTAAATTGAAAGTTGATATTGTCCACCCCATATATACATATATCACAGAGGTGCACAGCGTTGGGGTATTTATGCACATTTCTATGTGCCTACTAACTTTCCTTAGTCATTAATTTTCCCTGATAGCAATAAAAAGGTACACTTGACCTTAACGCAACTTTTAATTGTTAATTGGCAACTATAATTAAAATTTCTTAGCACTCAATTTGGTTGTAAAACTTTCAATTGTCATGTGGCGATTTAATTGCGGCTACCTGCAATCAACTGCCTCCTTCGTTCATACATTCATACATACGTACTTAGGCTGCGGCGCGGCGAGCTGCGCAAGCAAAAAGTGTGCGATTTGACGCTAAAATTAACGAACATAAATTTTCCACATAAACAGCGGCAAATCAAGCGTTGCAACTAAGTGACTGCATATACCACAAATACAACAAAAGCGCCAAACACTTACACATCGCCAATTAAATCAAACAAAAAAACTCGCAAAGACATGCCTATGAAATTCTAACCACCGGTTGGCGCTCAATACAACTTGGGGCACGCTGATGTTTACACACATAGCACATGCATGCATACTTTCTCGGTATACCAATCACTGTAGTTGAAGCATCCGCGGCAGCAGAAGCAGCAGCAGCAGCAGCATCATCAGAGGTGCGACAACAATTGCCGGTTAGCTCTGCTGCTGCTGCTCGTCTTCCTCACTGCAGGCGCTGCTTGCTACCTACTGCATCATCACTAGGTATGTAATAAAAGTGCAAAAAATTAGTGGCAACAGCTATAAAATGCGAGCAGCAGCAGCAATAACAACACAAACAAATGCAACAACAACAACAGCAATTATGCTCATTGCCAAAGCCAAACAAGCAATCGAACAAGTAGTTAACCAGCTATCGTCTCTCAGCCGCCACCGCCCCGTCCCGGCTGTTATTGCGCTTTTTGTTGCTGCTGTGTTGCCGCCGCAAGTGGCACTTTGGCTAAGATACAATATGCCAAAACAAGTTAAACTTGTTTGGGCCACATCAAAACAAACTCCGCTTTTTTTTGCTTCGATTCGCTTTACTTTGCTTCTTTTTGTTAATATTTTGAACACGGCTTTGGCAACAGCAGCAGCAGCTGTTGTTGTTGATTGTCTCATATGAAATCAAAACAATGCAGAAAACTGCTGTAATGCGCTATTGACGCTGACGGCGTTGCTTGAGTGCTTTGCCGTGCTAAGAGAATATCTGGTGCTCTTTAGTGGAAAATTGTAATAGATCTGTTGCGCTTGTTTGAGCAAAAATGGTAGTCTACACTTTTGAGCGCGAAGTGAGTGAGATTGAACTGAGTGAATTTTGAGTGCGAAATTAATTTTAGTTAAATATGTTTTTAGTAGGTAGTTTGAGAGCCTTCAGTGCTTAGTAGGCATTTGGTGGCTATTTCATATATGCTTGGCACTGTGTTGCTGAAAATCAAGCGAAATGAGAGTAAATTTGGAAAAAAATATTTAAGTTTAAAAAAAATTCCTAATTTTTGGATTTTTGCGCAATTTTTTTAATATCATAGATTTCAAGTTTTAGCGGGGAACATTTTGTAAATTTGTTAGGCTGTTAAAAATTTGTTTATATTTATATACATATGTATATTAGACTGCATCACCAAAAAAAGTTGCGGTTTTTCCGTCGGGATTACTAATTTATTATATTTTAAGACGTCCACCAAAATATTTCGTAAAAATAATAAGATTTACATAAGTGAGCTGGACCGATTTGAAAATACCTCCAAAAATGAAGTTTTTTATGAATAAAAATTGTTTCTTAAAGAACTTTTTTTAAAAAGTCCACTCAGATGACAAATTAGAATAAGCTTAAAAAATCTGCATAAAAATATTTAAAAATCTTTTCAACGGAATCGTAAGAATGAGATTTTTGATGCTGTTTTTTTACTTTTTTCAAAGATTGATTTACGAAAAACTTGAATAACTGGGCCAAAAATTTTCTGATTTAGACTTATGGGATCTCAGTAGAAAGATATTTTCACACCGTTTTCATTTCTGGTCAAAAAAAACGTCATTCGTGTCCCATCTTTTTTTTTTCGAATACCAAAACATCTTAATTCAACTTTGAATGAGGTTCGTTTCTCCTACCTTTCTCTTCCATCCTTTGAATAAGTTTATTAGCAAATAAATGAAAAGGGTGAGAAAATACCTTCCCAATGACATCTCTTACGTCTAAATCGGAAGAGTATAGATTCAGTTATTCAAGTTTTTCTTATACCAATCTTTGAAAAATGTTAAAAACAGCATCATCATTACGATTCCGTTAAAATTTTTTTTTAATTTTTTTTTTTAATATTTTTATGCAAATATTTTAAGCTTAAGCCGTTTTGTCATTTGAGGGGATTTTTTCAAAAAAAATCTTTAAGAAACTATTTTTATTCATAAAAAAACCATTTTTGGAGGTATTTTCAAATCGGTCCAGCTCACTTAAATCGTAATATTTTTCCGAAATATTTTGGTGGACGTCTTAAAATATAGTAGATTTTATAATTCCAATGGAAAAATACTACCGATTTATTTTGTATGGGGAGTGATGCAGTCTAATGTATATACATACATACATTAGAGTGGTCCAAAAAATTTTTTTCCTCAGATAGGGTTTGGGGCATCTTCCACCATGTAACAATTGTGCCGTTGAAGTAACTAAGTATCAACATACTTTTAATTTTGTTCATTATCTGCATTTGCGTACGTGTGTGGGTGTGCTTTAAATGCACAAGTGCCATCATCTGATCGACTTATAAACAAACAGACAGCTCGACAAACTCGCTGATACCGACAACACATTGAACTCTTGACACCGGCACGCGGTTTGGTAGATAAACAAAGCCACAGGCTTACAAGCAAACATAGCGGAGATAGTCGTATGCATAGTTAAAGACATACATATGTACATATATGCTAGCGTACAAAAATAAATGCACAAATGTATGCATATACTTATGCTCGAATATAAATATGCCTTTCTACAATACCACGCCACTTAAAGTGTTAAGGTTGTTCGGTGAAGAAAATTCAATTCGATTTTTCAATCTTCCATGCCTAAATACTTTTGAACGTAAATATGTAGGTATGCATGCTGACAACCATTGTGTATTGATTTACTTCAAGCATGCTTTATATGGATGTTGCTTGCAACAGATTTCTGAGTTACTTATAGTGACATCGCAACAGCAGCTGGCATTGAAGCTGCAATCAAGTCATTGTACTCATTTCTAATAACAAGCCAAGTTGGCAGCGAAAGTAGATGTACGAGGTGCTGGTTGATTTGTGAAGATGCCTATGCATATATACATACATATATACATATGGACAAAATGAATATGTGCATGTGTGCATAAAGGTTGCATTATGAGCTTAGTGGAGTACATGGAGACGCGTGTCGCAGCTAATCGATATTAAGTTTTCAATATTAAAATGTCAAATGTAGCAGGCTAAACACTATATTTGATGGTAGTTCAGCTGTCAAAGCGTCTAAGCGCTAACATGTAGCTTAAAAAAGGAAAGTATGTAGTGTAAGGACAATGATAAGTAAGAAATGTTGTAAAAACTTTGAATGATTTTTAGCCGCAGGGTAGCTCGATAGTGAAGAGAAATCGAAATTAAATCACCAGCATTCAAAAAAATACACATCCAGCTCATTGTTTTGGCCTTAGATACTTTCACTAAACTTATATGTATACACACGTCATCGGAATTTGGAAAATTTATAAAGTCAAATCATGCCTTAATCGGTCATTCTATCAATCGTCAATTTCTACTAGCGATAGGTAAAGGTGGTTAGTGTCTGTGAGAAAATGTAGCTTATGACCAGTCTGTACAACATTGGATCTAGTGTTTCTACGATGTGAATCTGAATATCGTCCGTGAGTTCATAAAGTTATTTTCTGACGTGCCTAGTAGGTGGTGTATGAGGACATAAGCAAGCGTCTTTTCGGGTGGCAACTAAAATAAAATAATGTTTGGTGACGGTGAACGTTGAGACCTCTCTAAGTAGGTGGTGTTCTGTGTATACCAAAATACATAAGTTAAACGCGCGTTTGGCGATTATCAAGAAATATACACTTCGAAGTTCAAGGTTTCAAGATTTTGGTTAATATTCTAATATAACTCTTTAAGAGCTCTCTTGAGTCAACATCAGTCGATTAAGCATTCTTCTCGACAGCACAAACGTTACTATTCAGCTCTATTATCAAAAAGGGCACTTCAGTTATTTTCTAACTTAACCTAACCTGGCTGATTAAGTGTAGTCAGTTTAGTACGGGAAGTGAGCTTTAGGAGTATTTTGCGCTTTCTTTCTTGTTTGATGAAATTTTTTATGAATCTACTTATTTCAGCTGAAGTCGTGAGATTTCGGGTATGTCTATGGTTATTTTGCGCATTTGTACTACTAATAAACCCACTTATATTTCATTGCGGCGCTTTCCTTTCGAGAATAATCAACTTGCCTATTGATCTTAAATGATGTCTACCTCAATTTAACAGCATTGAACTCCATCTGGTATCTCTATATCTCTTTTCGTAGTTGGGGGGTCTATTGCGGCCCATTTATGAGAGAGTTTTTTAACAACAGACACCCAGATATGTATAAATCCGACCATACTTTAGTGAGCACTTAAGCCGAATTAGTCAGAGTGGCCCTACCGCAGCCTACGCTCTTTTTGCCGTGATGTCTTGGTTCACGGGTTGCTCACATTGCCTAGAGGGTTCGAACGGGAACGCAAAAGTCGGGGTGCAACTCGAACTGCTTAACTAGGAGAACGATAATAAGGACTGGAAATACTTTCTGGACTAGCGAAAACCGGCAGATGATTGGAAAGAAAATACTTGCAGAGTTTGCTAAAAATTCGGGGTATGACATGAGGTATGGCATAAAAATGATTAAATACAAAATGTTAAAAAAATTTTATATTGGAACCAGTATATTAACCTGGCTAGGCACTTGTTCAAGGTGATTTTTGAAAGGATTTTTTATGAGATCTAGATACATGCGTATTAAATATAATCTATAGTGAAATAAGGACTAAGTTTTGTTTTTTTCTGTCCGATGAAGTTTTCAAAATAAAATAATGGTGACTTCGAGTATTTGAAATAATAATTTGAATAGTTTGTCTATTCCCCAGAAAATGGTAAACCGAATATCTTATAGCCAATTTCACGAAAGTAATTTAAGTGAAAAACAATTTTTTTATTTGGATTTAATATGGAAACTGACTGAAAAAAATAATAATTTTCCACTTAAATTGCTTTCGTGAAACCGGCAGTTATACCACACAGTTCAGCAGTTAAGGAAATTTTTAAAGCAAATTTGTTTTAAGGTTTGGCAAAAATAAAATAATAGTACTCAAATAACTAGTTTCAGATATTCGGTATAAAAGTAGGTATTACTTAGGAAGTGTGAACGCTGAGTTCAATGAGAGAGTTCAACAAATGCATCAAGGTGGAAATGAAGAAGAGCAAGCGTTATGAGCAGACTTCAGAAGCATGTAAATCTAGGTATATCTTCGTAATTCAATAGGGGTATTCTCGATCCGTTGCATCATACTGTCTAGCATGGTGCATAGATATCATAAATAGCATGTTTAGAAAGTTTTGTTGTTTTTTGAACACACGAAACAACAACAAAATTACCCAACCATGCTATTTATGCTATCTAGGCACCATGCTAGACTATATGCAACGGATCGAGAATACCACTAATGTAAATATGTATGCATGAAGCTTTGCGGTTGGCAAAGACCATCAAAATTAAAACGCGCACTGCTGCCGACAACAAAAAGAAACAATAGTCAGGAGGAGACATTGACACGTGAAATGCAGCAGGCCGCTCAAATTTACATACACAAAACCACAAGGATACATACATACATACATCTACTATAGTATTTCTTGAGCTCAAGAGGCAAACATTTTGTGGGCCAGAAGGGTGGCGAGTGCCCGCTGCCGAGAAAATATCGAAGGTGTGCTTTTACTATCGATGGAACAACGGCACTTTGCCACTGTCATTCGCCATTGATAGACAAGATAGATGTCTATGTATGTACGAAGCTGCGCTACAATGCGAGCAATCTGTAAGATGTCCATCAACATTGACAAACTTTGTTGTTTGCGGCTGAGGTGATTCAGCTGAGACTGCGGCGCTGCGACTGTTGCTGTTGGTTGCGAGGTGCATCGATGCTGTTGTTTGGTTGCTTAACAGCGTCATAGACATGTAACTACATACATGCACTCATATGCATTTATGTATGTACATATATGTACGTTGCCAAATCTGTGAACTGTATGNTGTGTCTGCCACACGTGAAACTCAGCTGCTTTGTATGCAGAATTTCTAGTTGATTCACAATCAGTGATGCTAAGGGAATATTTATGTACCTACCTTTGTATATACAGAACAAACTGTGTAGCTGGGACTGTATATTTAATTTCTTTAGTTGATATTTAGTACCTGGCGAATGAGAATGAGTAATTGAGATTGCTTTGGATTTGGAGTGAATATTTGCAGTCAAATATACAAATTTGTTGAGACCTGATATTTTCTCCAAAAAAACTTAATGTAACTAAAGAGTGTTAATTTTATTCTCATGAAGAGACAGCATTCCTTGTAGACTTTGCAATAGAGAGAGAAAGTAAGTGAGTGAGTATAGTTTATTTGTGGAAAGCCAAGTCTAAAAATGTACTCTAATTTCTTCTACAAACCTTTTGTTGCAACATTGAAATTCATATCCTTAAACTGCATGATGGTAAAACCCATATGGGGAAAACCATATTTATTTGTGCAAATGAAGCGATGATGCAGATAAAAACCCAAGGGGTGTTGATGTCAAAAATATTTAAATTTACATATAAAAAAAATATCCAGTTCCACTGAGTAAGTTTGTTCGGACCCTGTTTCCTCAATAAACAACTGTTGACAAAGGATGCAGACAGGAAATCGTCAGTGACGCTGGGGGCATTCAGATCTTAAAAATAGCAAAAAAAAAGACAAATTCTGATGTCAGAATGTAGAAAACCTCCTGGAATACCGGTATAGTTACTGGAGCGCCTGGATATATGTATGTAGCTGGAGCATTTAAGAACGTTTCGAAACAAGCTCTACTCAATATAATTGATCACCTCGATAGGGCACATCATGCTCTTCCGGCTTGGATAAGCAGCATGTCAGGTAATAGAAAGAACTCGGCGCAATGTGGCTTAGATTAGGTAACGCTAATCGCGCAGAGAGGCATCCCACAGAGAGGGGTGTTATCACCACTTGTATGTAGTTAATAAACTAGCGACGAATGAAGAAGGAGGGGTAGCCTTGCTAACATCTTATGCAGATGACATTTCAGTTATCATAAGTGGCAAATGGTTAAAAATTTAAGCTCATTGAACACCCAGATGCTGAAAGCTATTGCTGATGGGCCTACACAAGTGGGACTGAGCGTCAACACTGGCTTAGTATTAATCGCTACAAATACAAGAACCCAGCTTTGAATAAACCTAAATTGGGGGAGACATAAGGGTGGAAGGCAATGAAAGATTTGACGAGCTAGCCAAAGAGGGCGTTTCCTTATACACCTCACTAGTAATGGATATACAAATTCCTGCTCAGGATACCCAACGATTTCAAGATCTGCATATATATCAACAGACGGATCGGTTTCGGAAAGGAAGTAATGGTTAAAAACGTTCAAAGATTATGTGTGGTTCATATGGATAGAAACCAACCGATTTTCTACTATGAACAAGAAGATAATACTCTATACTTCTGCTAAGAGTGCAAAAAAGCAGTGTTGGCTAGCAGAAAATGCGCTTAAACTAGGTCTAATAGAAGACAAAAAGTAAAGGAATTGTAACTATTTTGGTGAATCTGTGGAACATATAATTTACGAGTGTCCGGCAGTCAGCGGAGGTGTAGCTGTAAGGGTGCAGCCATCAATCGACAAATGACCAAAGTGTCTACTAAAATTCGCTAAAAGAACGGCAGTGTTCCTCAGCATTGGGTTAATGCACTTATTCATTGGTCGTAAACCTATCTGGACATCGAAATAGAAAATGTGCTCTACTTTTATATGAGTCATCTCGACTGCAGCCCCCGACATAGATCGACACAAAAAGTGCTCAATAGACTCCAACTTATTCTCGTTGCGGCAGCTTCTACAGCAAAACCTCGCTAGTATTCGGCAACGATGGAGCATATATGCATTAGCACAGTGCACTGTGTTGACGCCGGTAAGCATCCCTCACTTCAGATCGGTTGAGCTTCCGAAGGTCCTTTATCTTTTTTGCTATTTAACAGCGGCCACAATGACTCTGAGTCCACACAATCATCTCTTTTGGCGGCTAGAGTGTATATCTTTATGTTTCTAATATAGTCACTATATATAATTGTCTACCACGTTTATTGGTATCTCAGAGCCATACCTGACCATTTTATTAGCTAAGAATGAGGTGAGCTCTGGATTTTGCTACTTTGGATCCTATTGCTTTCAAAATCGTTTGGCTATCGACGAACATAGTTACATTTAGGCTGAAATCTGTATCTATCTATTAGAAGCATTGCTGCCTCTTCTTGAAATCATAAACTTCAGTTTGGTGAACTCTGCAATCGTTTGGATAAAATTACTCATTTGCTGATTCTACAAATACAGATTGTCGCCAGTTTCTTGCTTTACCTTTGAATCATCAGGGTATATGGGCAAATCTAAAAAATAGGTACACTCTCCAAAAAAAAATTTTTATTTTTAAATTTGAGAGCACACCTATGTTTTATATATAATTTTATTCGTACTCTCTTAATGAATCGATTAATATAAGTGTAATTCTGTTTCAGCAAGTGCTTCAAAAGTTAGACGAGGAATAAACATGAAATAGAAAACAAA